>NC_034409.1:185242642-185262759 GCF_002078875.1 Numida meleagris | reverse complement strand
CTTTCTTTCTTTCTTTCTTTCTTTCTTTCTTTCTTTCTTTCTTTCTTTCTTTCTTTCTTTCTTTCTTTCTTTCTTTCTTTCTTTCGTTTCTATTTTCCCTCAAAGGAAAAAATGATCCCTATGAATAAGAGCAAGTCTAGTTATGTCATGCATTCCGTCAGCTTATATTTAACAGCATGACATGCATGTTAGCAGCAAAGTGAGTCTGACAAAATTGCTCTACTTGACATGAGAAGAATTATTTGGTTCTGCACATAAACTACCAGTTTCCTTTAGAACTGTTATTTTGAAAAAATAAATATTGCAAAGAAAATTGATTTTTTTTTTTCTCCTGGAAGAGTACAAGGACATAATCTCTATAGTACTTCATGAACTTGATTTGATTTTGTGAAAGCTCTCTCCAGTGTATATCTCTTTGCCAGAAAAAGAGGTTAGCTCTTTGGTTGCAATATATTCTCTGCTTAAAATACTAATCCAACCAACCAATCAAACAAATAAATAAATATCTAATGTAAAGTAGGAGATGAAAATGTAGTATCTGCTCATTAGGAAAAAAAAAAAAAAGCCTTTTGGAAGGCTCCTCTCTGTCTTATAACAGAATTCCTTCCCAGATATTTAAAAAAGTTTACTCTTTGCTATCACACTGTCATTTCACTCATTTATGTTCTGCTGTTATTTCACTAACTTTCTGTCTGTAACAGGAAAGTATGACAACCGTCCTGAATTAGACTTTTCATGAGATCGTGATTTCAGTAATCAGCCATGGATCAGACCCCATAAAGAACATAAAAATAAAAAATCAGGCAGCCTGTATTTACTATTTATATGACTTTAGAAACAGACAAGGGTTAGGTAAGTCACACAAATTTGAAGTACCTAAGAAAGCCACAATATTTTGTTGTAGAAAATGGCAAGAGTGTGGTATCTTCAGAGGATGTGTCATTCCTCCTAAGACCTGAGTCGTGATCTGAGTGCACACATCTTCCTCACCTGACTATGCAGTGAACACAAGGCAATTACTCTCCCAAATCCATAAGCTCTATTAGCCATGTAAATGAAATGTGAAAGGTCCAGGACTTGATGTTTCAGAAGACAGATCTAAAAAGAAGGTAGGTGCTTAATGGGAAACACAAGTAAAAGGAGCATGGAGGCATCTGAGGATCCATAATTTACAAATCATGGCTGAAGAAACTTCCTGTGAGAGTGTCTCTTAAGAGCTGAGTAGGATTCACTCACTTCCAGACACAGAACAAGAAATCATGAACTGAGTGCTTTTATTTGTTAAGATGTTGCACGGCATAAGAGAGTTTTGACAAAGAGGGGCTTAGAAAGCAAGCAAAAGGCAGAAAACTTTTTGTATTTTATCAGACAAGGTGAGAGAGCATAACATTAACATTATAGTTCTATGGACATCATGCATATACGAAGTTGCTGGGTCTTTTTCATTACAGCTTATGAAGTTTTCTTATTTAAATATTCAAAATTAAGTTGTAATTAGAATTTTCTTAAGGATGAAGATGACTGAGCTCATGTATAGACATAAATACTTAAATACTGCCGTGTGATAAAACTCCTTTCAAAACAAAGGCCAAGAAAATTGTGTAGCTCGGGGTTTGTAAAAAACACTACTGAAGAAAAAATAAAAAAGTATACACAGCAACAGATTCTATCTGTCCTGAAGGAGAATGTGAAGAATTTACATTTGATGCAGCAGAAAATGAAAATCCAGAGGAAGAAATTTTAGAAGATGTTGAAACAAGAAACTTAGAAGATGATGTTAGGAAGTGATCTAGACAAGTGACCAGGAAAGAAGGGACGTATACTAATGACTCTTGTGGAGTTTTTAAGACGTAACAAGAAAAAGAAATGATGAAATCTTATGAGAGGGTCGAAGACAGCAGGGAAAACTAGATCTGAAACTATATGTAAGACACAGAGCAGACAATATAGGGGTCATCAGTGTTGTTGGATATCTGAGGAAGACGCTACAGGGAGGAAGCAAACACGAGCTATCACGCAGTGGAGTTGTTTACATACAGCTTAATTAACACCTGAAGGAAAAACTTCACCTCTGGGCTTGTTCTGATACCAAGGTCATCACACTGTGATGTGCCATTTAAAATTAGATGGAGAGAGTAAGTTTGCCTGAGGTCCTATTCTGCTCTTTCCCAGCAGACATTCTCTTATTCTTGTCACAAACTGACTAAATATAGATTATCCTCTTTTCCCCAAGGCTTTCTTTTTCTTTTCTTATCCTGGCCTTTATAATCCCAGGGTTGTGCAGGTGCCATACATAATCTTCTGTGTTATCAGGAAACAGCACTGCAGGGTTCCATTTAACCAGCACAAGCTGTCATCTTCCATTGCTGTAGATGTGTAACTATAAAAAGACAATTATATTTACTGTGAGAATTCTGATGACTGCAACTTGGAAGGCTGAAAAGGTGAATTGTGACTTCAGTTGTGTGGAGTTATCATAGAATCATATCATAGAATGGCCTGGGTTGAAAAGGACCTCAAAGATCATCAAGTCTCAACCCCCCTGCTAACTGCAGGGCCGCCAACCACTAGACCAGGCTGCCCAGAGCCACATCCAGTCTTGCCTTGAACGCCTCCAGGGATGGGGCATCCACAACCTCCCTGGGCAACCTGTTGCAGTGCGTCACCACCCTCTATGTGAAAAACTTCCTCCTAATATCTAACCTACATCTCCTCCGTCTCAGTTTAAAACCATTCCCCCTTGTCCTATCACTATCCACCCTCACAAACAGTCGATCCCCCTCCTGTTTATACGCTCCCTTCAAGTACTGGAAGGCCACAATGAGGTCTCCCCGGAGCCTTCTCTTCTCCAAACTAAACAAGCCCAGCTCCCTCAACCTTATGGTAGCTTGAAGGTAAAAGTTTGAGTATTGGTGCTTAAGATGTAGCCATACTTCTTAAATTGTTTTGTTATATTTTTTCTGTGAGAAATGACATCAATGTGTTGTTATCTTCTACATAGTAAATTACTTCAATTCCAAGATATTTATTTTGAGTTTGCTATTCCTATCCTTAAAAAGTATATATGTTCTTCATGGCAACATTCAGCATTATAAAGCAATAAGCAATTATTCACTGCTGGACCTATAATCTTCTAGCATAGCCTGCCCAAAAAGTTGAGTTTTGCAGATGTGTGCTTTTGCTTTGGAATGCAAGTCAGCTCAATGACTATAGTATGCATCATGGTAGTATGACTGATCAGGTGGCTGAAGCTAAGGTCAAACCTGGAATAATCAGCCATTAGTTGCATTAGATATCAGGGCTGTTGTTGTTGTTGTTATTGTAAACTATGCAGAAAGATCACAGTTATTCAAGCAAAATCACTGGGACAATCAGAAAAATGTTTGTATTCAAAACGTTAATATATTTACCACGTGAATACTTCAGATTAACTTCACAAATGCTGTATCATCACCTAAAGTGTCTAGTCACAATGTGAAGTGGAAATTTCAAATTAGATTCACATGCATCTTCATATGTCTTCATACATTTAATTTGTCAAGAAAGTATTGAGACCTCATTAACCCTTCCAAACACTGATATCCTTTACCTTACACTTTTTGCCATGTTTTGAGTTTGGCACAACCGAAGTCAGATTAAACAAATAAATAAATAAACCCCACATCAGAACACGACTTCAGTTTTATCAGTGCTCAGAGGTCACAAGCCTGAGTCCCACTACTTTTAATGACACTGGAAGCTGCACATAAGATTTATCAAGAGGTGGTGTTTATCACTGGCAGTACATAATTCCTACTTCAGTCTCTGACAGCAGTAGGCAGTGGTCTAACATGATTTCAGATTGATTTCAGAAAGAATCTAAATATTACTTTGGCAGCTACTTCAGGTCTTTATAATTTTGGAGACAATGGAAAAGGATCACACACCAGACTTATTCAGGACAGGATGAAGGAAATGAGTTTCAACTCCCAAAATCTCAAACCAAAGGTATGAATCAAACATTATTATCCTTTTGATTTTTGGTAATGTGATGAAAATTCTTCTGAAAGATTTGAGGTTTATGTAGCACAATCCTGTACTCCTTTGTTAATCTTATACTGTAAAATTAAGGATTCCTTTTTTTTTTTCATGGGCTATAACAACCATATATTTGCCCCAGTAAAATACATGCAGGATGTTGAATAGGTATATGGGCACATAATATTATTTTTTTCATCAGTATTTCTTTGAGTACAAAATGGATGAAGGGTATCTTTATGTTAATATAACCCTGTTTCATGCTGGCAAGGTCATTTGTATGGTTTATCTATTTCATGAATGCTATGCATGTCAATTAAAACTGCCTGTAGGCAGATTTAGCCTGTGCACCTGACAGAAAAGCAAAATTATTTGCATTGTGCCCATGAATTGATGTATTTTGTTTGATATTTGTTAACTACTTCCTCTTCTAGAAATCTCTGCAGAGATTACGAAGCAAAAATTTTGAAGTCTACAGCATCTCAAGTTAACAAATACTGCTTTCTACTGGATTGCATATTGTAATCATCCATGTTCAGATTAACCTCTGAAGAAGCTGATCCATTTATGGTCTTCTGGATCTCAATCCTGAGGCTGTGCTCAAATATATGCAAGTCTTTGTAACCTGGGAGAAGATTTCATATAGTCTAATCACCTTAGATAGAGGAATAATTATCTACATACCCTCTAAAGTCAGCAGAAAATAGCAGACATCTCTAGATTTTAGAGTACAAATATAATTTGATTCATCTTCTAAATGACCAGTGTCTCCCTGTTGGCTGCAGAGGGAACACAGAAAGACCAGCTTTCTAATTTTGGTATCTAATTATATATACCTAAAATAAGGTGATGTGATTATCTTCTAAAGCCTGAATTCATCTACCATAAATTAGCCATCTGGATGTTTAAAATGATTAACTATCAATCCATGCTTTATCCTGCCTATCCTCATCCCTCAGTCAACACCAGCATCTGCTCTTCATCTACATATAAGCATGTGAAAATCTATAGCTTTTTAAATTGTGTATTTTCTGCATCTGAAGAACTCTCCTATCGCTGCCCAAATTAGACATATAGCCCTTAATAAAGTCTTCTTGTGATTAATACCCTCAATGGCAGCTGCCAAAATCTTAAAAATCTCGGAATACTACACAACTCTTAATTCCTGCTGAATCTCACACCAACATACATAGCTAGCACTGCATGGTCTCAGACTCACTTTTTTATACTCCACTGTGGACCTCTCCAGCTCTTCTTGACCTTGGAGTCAAAAGGCAGTGAAAACAAAGAGACAGAAGAGGTAGTTAGAGAAAAGAGGGATTTATTTTTTCTCTCAGACCTTTTTAAGAGTTTACTATACATTTTAGTATAGATTGGACAGAGACATGTTTGCATGTCTTGGCAAACAAAAACAGAGACTGTCAAAAGACACCTTGGATAGATGGAGATATCTTAAGTGGAGATTTGAGCTCATTTAGATCAGGACCAGTATGAAGGAGGCAGGCAGTAGAGCAGATGTGTGAGTAGAGAAGACAGGTTCAGACAACAAGCCAACATGCTTGTTCTCACAACTGTCGAATGATGAATTTCAGAAGAAATCTGGGAGGGGAATAGGGACTGTAAGATTTAAAATGTCTGCTCATATAGACTGGTTTCCTTTCATGCGCAGGTGAGGCCTATAGTGACCATAGAACTTTGTTACTATCACCTGATAGTGAGACATTCTCTTCGACCATTTTTGGGTCTGGGTAAACCTACAGCTTTTCTTGATGTCATCTCTAGTTTGAGATCTCCAGCAACATTCTCTAGGCATGCTGTCCAGCTGTCCATTTAGTGGACAGCCTTTGTATTTTAACTAGCTCCATGGTTTCATTTAACTCAGTCATCTAGTGACAGACTATGGTGAGTAGCAAGTGATGTGCCTCCCCTGAAGCCTGGTCTGAAGTAATGAAAATGCTGGATGAAAGATAGGTGCAATAGCCTTTGCAGCACTGGAAAACAGAGTTAGTCATTCCTGTTTTGACTGCAGCTCGATATTGACAACTCCTTCTAATTTCTGCTCTCAAACCATAATGTTCCTCGGGTCTAAGTATGCAGTTCCCAACTTGGATGTTGAAAGAAAAGAGAATGGTTATACACGATAAGAATTTTCAGAAGAAAACGTATTATGACATTCTAGAGATGAGTGAGTCACAGCATAACAGCAGAGAAAAGGAGGAAAGAAAAATATCGGCAGACACAAAAACATTTTGCTGGCCTTCAACCACAATCTGCACAAATCAGGCAAAAAGCCAGTGTACCATTCAGGATGAACTGCTATCAATCCCAAGTACTGCAGTGGCTGCAGAAGGGAATCGACTGTTTGGCCTGCAGAAGTGGCAACACGACAAAAAGCAACCCACTGCATTCAGGAGTGGATTTATTCCCTTTGGTCATCTGACTTAGGGGAAGTGAGTTTAGCTCTGAGTACTTGCAAAGTTTTCTCCAATGATTGCTGTATTAATCAATCCTATCCTATAAAAATATAATCAGAGAAGTCTTATAAATGCCTGGCAATTATATCACGAAGACTTCTAGCAGCTTGCATTACATCAGGATCCAATGAAATAATAACATGCAGATGCGCAGTAAAGCAGAGCACACTCCAGCACACTTCTGTAAAACTCATTCATGTGGAAATGTGCATAGGGATCTTCATATCTCATATACAGAAAAGTAAAATGCTTAAAAAGTATGTCACAAAGGAAGATCCTGGAAAATAACTTAGTTCTGCTGCCATATCTTTGGAGTTTGTTTATGATAAGGGATTTTAAATTATGAGCATGTTTTCAACTTGTTGCTTTATGTTTACCATGCAAGTGATGTGAGTACAGCTCTGTTACAAGGCAAAAAACACACGCGTATTTTCAAAACAATACATTTAAGAACAGATTTCTCCCAACAGAAACAACAGTTGCTAAGACTAAATAACAATTTTGTGAGACACCTTGATTTTGATGTAATCAAGAGATTTTTTGAAGGAGAGATGTGGCTATATGGTATTCAGTCAGTATCACATAGCTGGAAATAAACAAATGGGGAGAATAAACCTGTAATTTTATCAGCAAATCTCTTCCTACTGAAGTTTATGATACTGCCTGAATAAACTCTTTCCGTAGATACTTGACTTGGTGACAAAACACTGCACAGACCTTTCTGAATTCTTAAGACTTTCAACTCTGTATATTACCATTTCAAAATATGGTAGTTTTTAGGTGAAATAGTACCTAAGGCATTGCTTGCACTCCTACTATCTTTGCTGTGTGAGGCTTATTATTTAGCTGGTTTTCTTCCATTAGACAGAAAGCCCAGTTAGTGAAAGCCATTCTCTGAGGGATCACAGTAGCATATTACAGTCAGTACCATCAGGTTTAAGTTGTTCAATTATGAGATATGAGTTAGAGTGTTTTTTATTTCTATAAAAATCTCACATTTATCTGAAATCTGATTTTTCCTTCAAAGTTTTCCCTTCATTCTCTGAAGAAGTAAAAGTTATCCTTTTCTAAAACACTTATTTAAGAAGCACAGTTCCCACCAGTTAAAATCAGACCCAAAGGAGAAGATCACCATACTATTTCTTGTGCCTCAGCTCTCACTGAAAAAAATGCTGTGACGACTGCTCTTCTACCTACAAGACAGCACTTTTTGAAATTAGGATCTCTTTAAGCTTTTCCCTTAACAGACTTAAATTCAATCACTTCATTTTTTAGTATACTCTTTTTTTGTCTATGAGCAAAAAGGGATATGATAAATTGCCTCTGGTCATTAATCTATCCTAAATGGAATCAAAGTAGAATCTGTGTTTGTTGTCTTGAGGGTGAAATACATAGAAAGAAGGGTTTACCTTCCAGAGAAAAGTTATTTACTTCATTCTCTTTGGCTTATACTTTGTTGCTTATAGTTTTAAGGTTGAAAGGAAAAGGAAGAGTTTGAAATGTGGCGCACTGTATGTAAGGTTAGAATGATCTAAAACAATAGTTTCTATGTAGATATATAAATAAAATAAAGATTTCTTGAAATAATATGTATTACTTGAAGTTCATCAAATAAAGAGCCATGAAAACTTAATGAAATACATTTTTGTCAATATTATGCAAACAATACACTCTGGTTTAGTGAGCACTAACACTTCCTTGATTCAAGTGAAACATGCTTTATGGTGGGAACTAAAAGACGTAGTCTGAAAGATGGCTAGACATTTATTAAGACTGAAGACTGTAATTCATCCAGACTTAAACAGCTAGTGGCAAAAGACTGGAAGGAAACTTCAGAGTTAAATCCCTTCCCTTTGCACTGACTGCTAGGAAAATTCCTAGAGAATTAGGCTGGAGATTTGCAGCCCAGAATTCACAGAGTGAAAGCGCAATCGATTAGATAAGCAATATAAAATGCTAGTATGACTGAATCATATCTTGGTCATGCTGTGAAACCAGTAACAGTGTTAATTTCCATTTTAAATAATATATGTAGTTCAGCTCCCCTGATTTTGTTGGACAGAAATACCCAAATTTTAGGGAAACATGATAAAGAAAAACAGCCTGTACTGTTGGCATGGCAAAGTAATTGGCTACAGTAAACCTCAAATTTCATCACAAATTTATAGCGTCAACAAGTCATCCAGATGATTAGATCCAAACTTCTACAAGACCGTCTAATAAACAGAGCATTCCTAACACAATGCAGTCTCTCAAAGTTACACAATGCAGGTTCTCAGCTACATGGCAGCATGTGTGAAAGGCTTTTCAGTGAGTCAGAAATCTGGCAAGGGTCTTTGATTCCATTAGATGAGAAACAGAAGAGACAGAAGAAACCCTGCAAATAGCAGAGGGATGAATTTAAATACAGTCTGAAAATACAAAGCATGAAACCTCAAAAAGTTTATCAATAATAAAATTATCTTCTTGTAATGTCTTTAGACACAAAAAAGCCATTTTATTCTAGCTTCTTTCATCCAACAGATGTTAAAAACTCTTTCTAAGTTTTAAATAAGTGGTTCTATACTTATATTTAACTCAAAAGCATTGTAAAACAATGCCTCTTTTTGCTGCTGCCAAGCTCTGGGAAGTTAGGTTTCTCAGACCCATTAAGCATTGAAGTCCGTACCCAATTTCTCCCATTTTACGCCAAAGATTAGTCAGAGATGCCAGGTGCCTATTGCACTAAAATTTAACTGTGTGACAACCCAGAACAGATGAGCTCAACAGAGAAGCAGAGAAGCGAGCGGGTGCTGGGATTCCATTTGTGATGCCTGGATGGCCCAAGGGATTTCACCAAGCTGGAAAACAATTTGTTTTGAGACTGTTTTCTGGTTGGACTTATATGCACAGAAAGGCTTTGCATTTTAATTACTATTTCTTTCTGTATGCTGCTATCCATTGCAAAATCTGTAGGCAGTAGGAACAACAATTACAATATTGTTATCATGTTAACAAGAGCTAAAAAGTAATGTCAAATCTACACTGTTGAATAGGGATAATTCTGTGTGTACATTATTAGTGCACTCAGACAGGAACTGGGTAAAACAAAGCAGAAGCAGTCACAGTAACGCAGAGGTCTGCCTGAGCTCATACGGTGGTAGAGAGGCAGTCCTTCTCTTGTACCCTAAACTGCTCATATTGAGATCATATCTTGAAAAAATGTGGAGAAAATTCTGTTCCCTTTTCCATTATCTAATGCTCTGGAGTTAAGAGGAAGATGCTCTCTTCCAGGACAATCAGTCTGGCAGATCTCACTGACACTTTGCAAAGAATTAAACTTGACGTAACTAAGTAATGTCTAGACATGAGAAATTGTACATTGGGTTCTTTAAAAGTGTCCTGAGGGTATGGAACAAAAGTTAGGAGTTTTATGCCCCTTGAAAATTTTTACGAGGAAGTAAAATCATGGAGCTGAGAGAGACACAGGGTGAACATTCTTTTTACATATAAGTAGGAAATTGCAAAAAATCCTCCAATAAATATTATCAACTTGCTAGAAATTCAAGAGAGCTCATTTGAGAAAAAGACCTTGATCTAAATTTAGCCGGATGCATAAACTATGGCTTTAACTCTGTGCAAAGGTCAGAATGCAGACAGAACATTTTTAACAAAGGTAGTTTCCACAGAAGCACTGTAAAGAAAAAAAAAAGCCTTATGTGAGACTGTCTTTTTTACTGTTCCCCAATAATCACACACCAAAAATGAGACAATAATTCACAGAAATCAACTGCAAGAAAAGAAGCTCCCTCACTTTTTTCTTTCCTTCTTTCCCTCCTTCTTTGCTCTCTTTTTTTTTAGAGGAAGGAGTTGTTTGTTTAATACAGCAATTGGAACAACATAGGGCCCTCCAATATTCAGTCTGATGAATGGCTAACAATGCTGCTAATTAAGCCAGAAGCAACAAGAGCAGCTTCCTATTGATCATATGTTTGCATGTTGGTTTTGGGCTCAGAGCCATGTCTACAGTCTTTATTACTCAAATTAGTAAAAACACTACTGTGAAGCAAAATGACATAAAGAAAGACAGAAGGTTTCTGTGGTAATTAAAGAAGTTCTGTGTGATCAGCGATCCATGAAGACAAGGTTACAGCACAGACATATTATTCAGCCCATTCTTTCAGGATGTGGTGGCAAGATCACCTGGGGTACATTTAGTTTGAAGACCAGCTGCCACTTCTCTGTTTACTCCTCTGTTTCCTTCATCATTAAGATTTTTCTGGGAAGGCAACAGATGTCATCTACCTGGACTTCTGCAAGGGCTTTGACATGGTCCCCCACCACATCCTTATCTCTAAATTGGAGAGATATGGATTTGAAGGTTGAGCTATTCGGAGAATAAGGAATTGGTTGGAAGGTTTCAGACAGAGGGTTGTGGTTAATGGCTCTATGTCCAGGTGGAAGCCAATAATGAGCGGTGCTCCCCAGGGGTCCATCTTGGGACCAGTACTCTTTAACATCTTTATCAATCACATAGACAATGGGATTGAGTGCACTCTCAGCAAGTTTGCTGATGACACCAAGCTGAGCGGTGCAGTCAATACAGTAGAAGGAAAGAATGCCATCCAGATGGACCTTGATAAACTCGAAAGGTGGGCCCTTGTGAACCTAGTGAGATTCAACAAAGCAAAGTGCAAGGTTTTGCACTTGGATAGAGATAATTCCAGGTATGTATACAGACTGGGAGAAGAACTCCTTGAGAGTAGCCTTGCTGAGAAGCACTTAGAGGTCCTCGTAGATGAAAAACTTAACATGAGCCAGCAGTGTGCTCTTGCAGCCTGGAAGGCCAATAGTTTCCTGAGTTCATTCATAAGAGGGGTGGCCAACAGGGTGAGGGAGGTGATTGTTTCCCTCTGCTCTGCCCTCTTGAGGCCCCATCTGGAGTAATGCATCCAGGTCTGGGGACTCCAGCACAGGAAAGATGTGGAACTTTTGGATAGGGTCCAGAAGAGGGCCACCGTAATCTTGACTGGTTTACTGACCAGACACTTCTGTGTCTGGGAACAAGATCCACTGCATTTTTTTTCTTATACATATATTTTTTCATATTCTTTTTTTTTTTTCCATTTGTTATTGTCATGAGAATAACTGGAACACTACTTTAAAAAAATAGTAGAAACTCTTTGAGTCAGAGGTGTATTGCTCACATGGTCCATAGGCACTATATCACAGAATCATAGAATCATTAGAGTTGAAAGGGACAATTAAAGGCCATCTAGTCCAATTCCCCTGCAGTGAACAGGGACACCTACAGGTAGATCAGGTGCTCAGAGCCCCTGACCTTGAATGTCTTCAGGGACAAGGCATCCACCGCCTCTCTGGGCAACATGTTCCAGTGCCTCAACATTCTTATCATAAATAACTTTTTTATTTATAGCTAATCTAAATCTCCTCTCTTTTAGTCTGAAACAATTTTCCCTTGTCCTTGCAATCACAATACATCCACTAGAGTCTTTCACCTTCTTTCTTCTAGCACCCCATTAGATAGCGAAAGGCTGCTATCAGATCTCCCTGGAGCTTTCTCTACTCCAATCTGAACAAAATGCCAAGAGAGGCCCCAGCTAAGTCACGGTGCTCTTCAGTTTCAAAGGATACTATGTGCTCAGCTCTTTCCAGTAAAGATGTGTGTTCTCAGCTGGAAATATGGCATACATACATATGCACACCCATCCCTTTAAAACGGGCACATACAATAAGAAAAGCAGTTGCTGTGTTAAAGGGAAAAGGGGAGAGCTGGAGTATTCAGAGGGCGGAATGCAGGGGTGCAGTTTGTTACGCAGAGGAGCACAGTTCATCCAGCTGCCAGTGATTTCACCAGTATGAACATCTCCATTCCAGAGAGTCTCTTTTATGGTGCAGACCCCAGACTGTCACAGCTCTCATATTTAAAAAGAACAAGGCAAAGTCCATAAGAAGAAGCAATAATTTTATTAAACCAACTAATGTAGTTGGAAAAAAAAAAAAAAAAAACCAACAGAAATGCTGTGAGGCACACAGAGCCTTGAAAAACTGTTTGTTTGTCCAAATGCTGTCTTTTTTTTTTTTTCCAGTTACATCAGTTGATTTAATAAAGCTTATTACTTCCATGCTCAAAAGTGTGCTTCTCTTAGATATGGCAGCAAAGAGTCTATGGCGGTTGTCAGATAGCTTAGATAGCCTCTCTAGCTCACTCTGAGATCCAGAAATGGACTGAAAATCATGAGACAAGACGTGCTTATGAAGCTATATATTTCATTTGCATTGTAGAAGAATATAATTACAAGCCCTCTACAACCTTACGATAATGTGAAATCTGATAATAGGTGGGAAAAAAAGTCTCCATTTCGAATCTCAGAATAATACATGAATAACTTTATAGAAAATTTATTCTTCCTGTAACATGCTGTTGTTATCAATTTAGTTCAGAGAACTTCCTGAAAATTAATGAACATCACTGAAATGATTTTCTTGCTCTATGTCTAGGGGATTACCAGTCTGACAGAAAAAATGTATATGTACATAATTCTGGGTAAAGAAATCATGTTCTTTTTATCATGCATAAACAAAAAACAGCAATATTTTTCACTCTAGTAATCTATGAGCAAATATCTCTACTGACACAATAATTTTGCTGTTACCCAAACCAGGAATGATTGCATGACTTTTTTTTTTTATTTTTATTTTTGTGTGTGTGTGTGTGTGTGTGTGTAAAATGTAGATTAGAACTTCATAAACCCAGAACATTCACCAAGGCCGTCTTTGCTGGGGATATATATATGTATCCAAGAACAGAATGATCTAAACTAATCGGTAAATAGAAGAGATCTTGAGGCATGGCTGCCCAGCACTTCAATGTACAAATGAGTACAGAAACAGTAACTCAGCTTTTTGTGCCATGGAAGCATTTGAAATAAAGCTATGGGAAGTAAGAATATAGCAAATATATTTATGAGCTTTACAGATGATGTCACTGTTGCATGAAGTGCAGAACATATCTTAAAAAGCCTGATTTTAGACTTGATTTTAGACCAAGTTTAATCCTGTAAGCCAACACATGTTAATTTATCTATATTTGTAGCATGATAGAACACACAAGCCTCAACCAAGAAATGGATTCAGAAAAAATAAAGTGAGAAGCAAATCTTGACCAAAAGATATTTCAGTTTAAATTAATTAAACAAATAATAGAAGCAGCAGGGCCTTCAGGTGGATATTAAGTGTTTTTCCCGTGCTGATATTGGAATCCTGCCTCTAAACATAGGATAGGAACCCTAGGATCTTTAACTCAGCCAGTGAATTAACCACAGGACCTTGATGGACTCCAGGTTAGTTTCTCTGTTGCACAATAACAACATCTTGGAGAGATTTCTGGCCTCATATCAGCCCAACTTGGCATTGCAAATATCTACTTGTCTTCTCTGCTGCCCGTTTTGTCGACAGGGAGAAACAAACTCTTCTAAAGTATTATTCATCTGATCTATTGTAGACATCTGCCTTAGGCTGAATTGAATTGCCCTGGCAATGACTCTGACTCTCTGGAATTGCAAAGGGAGTCCAGGGTGATCAACTCAGGTGAAGCTATTTACAGAGGAGGCACCTAAATTTGAATGATTGAGTCTCACTCCATGTGTCAAAGGAGTGGAATGCATCCAGTGAAGCAAGAAGCACAAAGTGGTAAGTGATCATTTGTTTCTATGGGTTTTTTTTAATTTACATTTCAGTGCAATGTTAACAATGTAAAGGATAAATTAGAGCTCAAATTTTTCCTGGATGAATTTTCTCCTTTTCTCCTGCTAAAGACCCTTAGCAGTCCATAAAAACAGCCGAAAATTACCTTTCAGGAATGAAATAAGGTCAAGATGCAAGCTGATCTTCTCTTTCTATTCTGCAAAGAAACTGGATTTACTGTACACAAAAAGGACTGGTACTAAATGTGATCTGTTTGCATGAATATCAGGAAGTTGGTTATTCTCAGGAGAGGGCTTCATTTTCTTTTTCCATGTGGAGCAAATGACAATCTATCAATTAAATGACTCCTATCAATTATTAACTTGAGGCTAATTGCAGAGGTTTGATGCTTAGTGGATCAGTCAGAGAAGAAATTATCTTTTCAATGAGAAAAAATAAAAGAAGCAGTGAAAAATATATACAAGATCGCTGGCTGCTCTTATCTAGTTCATCCTGAATATAACAGTTAAGACTAAACAGATACATTAAATAGGAGGGAATTTGAAGATAAAAATGAACTAGTAAAACTTGTAAAAATCAATAATGCTGTAATGAGACATATAAAACTTGGGAAAAGTATCTGCAGTCTGTTACATTTATGTGTCAGTTATCAGTTGCTGGCACTTCTTCAGTTATGTACTTGTATTAATTTTTTCATCACTCCCGTATCTTTCTTTTTTCTTCTTTACATGATTTTGAGACATGATTTTGTGGGTTCACCAAGTAAGTTTCTCTGTTAGGAAAGGAAAAAGAAGCTATAACTTGCATGGTAACAGGCTTCCCAAATCATCGCAGGAGCACAGAATGCGTACCAATGTTCAAAATATGACATCATAGTATGTGTTTCCACATTAAATATTTTCTGTGTCTAGAAAGCACCACCAACAGTCTTCTTAACTACATTATAAGCCAATTTTACATAGAAAAAATAACACTTCTTGGTTCAATTCATTTCCACATATCTAGCTTCATCAATGTTTATAAATGTCTTAAGTGTGGGAGTCAAAGGGACACGGCCAACCTCTTTTCAGCTGTCTGTGAGGACAGGACAAGGGGAAACAGACATAAACTGGAGCATAGGAAGTTCCATATCAATATGCGAAGGAGCTTGTTCACAGTGAGGGTGACGGAGCACTGGGACAGGCTTCCCAGGGAGGTTGTGGAGTCTCCTTCTATGGAGACATTCAAGACCCAACTGGATGCCTGCCTGTGCAGCCTGGTCTAGGGAGCCTGCTTTGCAGGAGGGTTGGACTCAATGATCTCTAGAGGTCCCTTCCAGTCCCTGCAATTCTGTGATTCTGTGATTATTGCATCCATGGCTACACCTACCTAAATAGGAAGCAAAGAGCTTACCAAATCAAATATGCTAAAACAGATGCATCACATGGTGAGAATCTGCAGGGAATTGCCTTTGTAGCTCCCACATAGTTCTGTACTCTTCTTGTTCTGTCCACAGGAAAAAAAAAAAAAAGTTAATTGGAAAATTGGAGGACATTTAAAAAAGCAGATACATGAGAAGCTGTGGAAGGCAACACAAAAAGATTTTAGTCACTTACATAAGAAAGGAAATTGATGGGATAAAAGCAGAAAGTATATTCACTAGTATCCATGCCAAGAGGTGGTGAATCTCTGGGCATGGAAGGTCGCAGAGAATGAACAGCACAGACAGTTCTGCTTATGGAGAAGAAGGAAACAGCATCAAATGTTAGTACACAGAGCTCCTCATGATCTGGCTGTATCTGTGAAAGGATCTGTAAAATAATCTTGTGAAAGGATCTGTGTGAGACAGAAAAGCCACCATGACATTCCCTACCAGTTCCAACAGATGGAGGAACCATTCCCCCTGATTACAGTGACACGGCTCTCGCAGCTCTGCCCAAGAGCAGGACCACATGGAGAAGGTGTCAGATGAGAACAAGCCTACTTCAGGTATGAGGTGATCCAAGGAGGGAGAAATAATCACAGATGTATACGAGTAGATGACTTCTGATCAACTTCCTTGCCAGTTTCTAAAATGGTTGCTACTTTTCTTATGTTATGAAAAATGTAATGAAGAATTATCATTTCCCCAGAAATATCTTAACCATAGTAAATAATTAAGATTTTTAAAATATTTTTATTTGCTTTTTTTCAAGCTGCAGAATGAGTTTCTGAAAAGCATTTAGTGTCACCTCACTGAGGACAAAATAAATTGGAATAGACTAATATATGCATTACTTTTCCATCTCTGGAGACCCAGCTTCAGGATCTAATAGGATGTTACAGCATTTGACATGGTGTTATCTCAAGTCATAATTAAATGAGTTATTTAGCTGTTTTAGGACCCATCAATGTGTTCACTACTCTCAATTCCATATTTTCATAATGCTGAAATCTTGATATTAAGGATTTTATCAAAGTAGTGCAACATGCAATGTCAGAACAAAATAAAATACAATGACTCTGTCATAGATTTCCGTATCTAAGATGGACAACTAAAGCAGTTTTCTCCTTTTTTTTTCTTCTGAGATTTGGAATGACTAAAACCAAAGTCAAAAGCATTCAGTTTGTTTATGACATTATAAAATGATGAAAACAGTTTGAAATGAGAAGTAGCTTAAAGTGTGAGACATTTTGTGAAATTATGCATCTGTTTCTTCACTGGAAAATTTGTTTTTCAGCCAAGGCATAGCAAGGCAGGGAGCCTGTGATTAAATCAGCAAAAATTTTATTATAGTGTCCAGTTCAGGGTATCAGCAGTCCAGGTAAGAAATTCTTAGCATTTCTAGTATACAGAAGTATACTTCAAAATGAAAGTAACTATAAATACTCTATGATAAACTTCTCATCCTTTCTTAAAATAACTTGAATTTGTACATTAACAGACTTTCAGAGATATTTTTAAAAAGCTCTAAATATTTCATCTCAGGACCTTGTCAATAATCCAGTAAAACTCACAAGGCAAATATTTACCTAAGAGTCCATAACAGCTTAGTTAAACACAAAAGTACTGCCATGAAAAATAAATGAAATACATAGCAAGGGATCCTAGCCACAATTTGAGGAATTAAATACAGATTGCAGTCAAAGAGAGAGCCATTTGGTAACCACTTGTAAAATGCTCCTAACTAAAATAAACATTTGATTTCCAGGCTGAGAGCCATCATAGTAGCAGTTTGTCATCTTCTTGGGTCTTGCTTCAGAAATCCATTCCCAATAAGCAAAAATATGCATATACTTAAATGTAGTGTCAGAAGGGTGTTTACATATCACTAAAATTAGGCATGTGTTCAGTTAATGAACTTGAACGCACTCTCAAGGGCTAGAGTCCAAAGTCCTGCTTTTCAGATCAGATTCAGAATTGCCCACAGATGCTAGTTTTATTAAACATGGTCTCCTTTTTTTGTTTGTCTTGTTCTCATGCTCTTTTTTTTTAATATATACCCCAAGTAGTTTATTTATAACTATTCATGTGCGGTAAAAATGCAGCTTTTGTTACTTCTTTTCGTGGGATCTCTATAAACACATTGTTTGGACATTAGAAAGTACATAAGCGGATACATCAAAACACTTAAAGAAGCTGTCCTTAAAGCAGGCACTTAGGATGAGTGAAGCCATAGAAGAAATCTTACAGTGTTACACAAGACTTATGTTTTACTATTGGAAATCCATACAATATTATTTACCTCTGATAAAAACACACAGTACAGATTTTTGGAAAAGCACCTGGAAGGTTCATAGAGATGGAGAGAAATTCAACATCAGTCAGGAAAGAGAAAGATACTGCTGTTTTGTGTGTTCAGTGGCCAGAGGAAAATCAGGAGTCTGAATTAGGTCCTGTCCCCAATAGGCAGGTACAGTACTCAGGTAATCCCCAAAGTAAGTCACATAAACTGAGCAAAGCAGTCAGTGGTAACTAGACACATCCTTAGATAAGTGCTACATCCTGAGAGCCACAGTGTCACTCCATTGTGTGGACCTCCACCAAAAGTATTTGAGGCATGTGATTATTCAATACAGGAATGACGAATAGTACAAATATCCACCTCCAGTAAATAAAGCTCACAGGTAATTTCCTAAGCGTGGAAGAGGAGGGAGATTTGCCTGCAAGCTTGTGATTCACAACAGCCATAATGATGAGTGTTAGGACACGGAAAACAGATGGGAAACACCAGGATGTGGCTGCAGTGGTATCTCCTGTATGAGCTCAGACACCCATGGGAGGCTGCGAATCAAAGCCTGGTGTTTTGTGATCTGGAGTAAAACCAACACGATCTTGGAGAACAATAGATGTGTGCTGTGCTTTTACTTTTCCTTGTGTCATTTATAAGTTTTGGATTTTTTTTCTGCAGAAAAGTACATAAAAGTAGCACTCCACATATCTAGCAAATAGGATACTGCTTCTTGCTTTCCTAGCTATGCTCTTGTTCAATTTTAGCAGGAAACGTAAACTTCCTGTGGCCTGCTGTCCTGAATAGTTTAGGTTTAGGCAGTACGTTTTTCTTTTGTTTTAGGCAGATCATTTCCTTACAACCACTACATTAGTAGCACTTCATAGTATTACAGTACAGTACAGAGATTTGTCTGAGACCATTCAATAATCAGCATTCAACACTTCAGGTAGCTAACTAACTGACAAGCAGTAAGAAGTAATCTCCCATACTTCAGCACCTATATACTACACTATGTATCTATGCAGCCTGTTGAATTTGTGTCTCAGAACATACAGGTCTGAGTCCTTTCCCCCACGTCAGTCTCAGAGAAAGGTAGCTAACACAGCCTTACTTCACACAAGCATGGGGCTATTCAGCTCTGAGCTAGACAGCAGCCCAGGAGCTGACAAAAATGGCTTCATAGGTTTCTACTGAAAATGGAAAACCCGTTTCAATTTAATCAAATAGGTGGGTGAATGTTGGGTTTCAAGTCTCTGCAGGAGTTCATATACCTGGGCTTGTCAGGCAATGTGCAGTTACTTTTAGTACTTTTTTTACTTTACTTTTAGATTTGTAAATGAAAGATAAATTATGGAGTAATCACTTGTGACAATGAATTTAGTTTCAGTTCTGATGTCTCAATGTCCATTTCACTGGTACCTGTTAAAAAATTAGGACTGGGCATCAGCAAGTACCTATATCTCCCATTGTATCTTCATCCTGAAGAGACAAAATCCAAGGGAAATAGAGTTCTGTATTTCTTTTTGCATACTATTGTGTTTGATTCTTGGGTACGGAAACATCCCATCGGAATGATTATAAAAATAGAAAGGAAACTGTCAAGAATTTTTCTATTTTCCTTATTATTTATCCCTGGCTGGTAAAAAAAAAAAAATTACCAGCACACTGCTTTCTGCATTTGTTACAAGCCTTGATATGAGACAGATACTTTAGAATGTGAATTCAAATAGAATTGTGTCAAAAGTTTGAAAAAACTAATCATGACTCAATTTTTGGACCCTTTGTCAGTATTCCCTTACTTTAATAGCTGTCGAGTGCCACTAGTAGCAGTTAGCGTCACCAGCCTGTAGGGAAGGGGTGACTCCAAAAGCCCTGAGCAAATCAACCTACAGAAAAGCTGAGAAGAGATAACAGGAGGGTGATTTTTGCAAGCTCAGCATTTACGTTCACATGTTTCACAGTCATGACAAGGACAGTAACAAGAAGTGGCACAACATAAATATGGTCTTTTCAGAGTGACAGAAATGCGAATGGGAAGTGGTGCGAAAAGTACTCAGCCATTCTCATTACATCCTCAATGTGGTATCTGCTGTTCTCTCCTTAAGTACTTTGCCTCCCTGTGAAATATTCCCAGCTTCTCTTCTCTTCTCTTCTCTTCTCTTCTCTTCTCTTCTCTTCTCTTCTCTTCTCTTCTCTTCTCTTCTCTTCTCTTCTCTTCTCTTCTCTT
>NC_034409.1:185191258-185242602 GCF_002078875.1 Numida meleagris | reverse complement strand
TTCTCTTCTCTTCTCTTCTCTTCTCTTCTCTTCTCTTCTCTTCTCTTCTCTTCTCTTCTCTTCTCTTCTCTTCTCTTCTCTTCTCTTCTCTTCCCTTCTCCTCTCCAAAAACATCTCTGTAGCACTTAAGTTTTCTAAGCTTTTCCATTTCCACAGAATTGAATGTGCCTGACCCCATTTTGATGTAGCTTTGAATAGCATGGCATAAAGAACAGAAAAAAAAAAAGACAAACATTCTACAATAAAAGCCCTAATCATGTAGTTATAAGTTTAAAAAGGGTTTGAAAGTCTGGTGCTTTGTCTTTCCCATTTCACATAGTCCTGCTGCTAAAAAAAAATTTCCCTGAGGTTCCTGCTGCATCTCTCCTATAAATGATTCTCTTTGATCAGAATCCAGTGCAAGCA
The DNA here is from genome assembly GCF_002078875.1 of Numida meleagris. NCBI lineage: Eukaryota > Metazoa > Chordata > Aves > Galliformes > Numididae > Numida > Numida meleagris. Next base: position 185,242,197 of record NC_034409.1, on the reverse strand, counting down.
GGGCTTTTTTTCAGTCTTAACAGAGGCAATGATTCCATATCACAGCATTGAAACTCTTGACAGCTCAGTGGGGGTGAGAAGAAGAAGCAGGATTATCTAAAAAAGAGAGAAAAAAGAGGAAGCAATTCAAAGTCAGGCCAAAGATGACAGAAGAATCAGGATAGCAGCTGTACAAAATTGTACTTGATCTCTGCCAGAGATGTGGTATGTAGGGGTGAATGACAACTTCTAATTAAAATTGTGACTGATTACCATGTAAGAAATGACACAATTTGTTGAAGACCTGGAGCCGAAGATGAATCACTTTTATTTGCAGAAAATGCTAATTTAAAGTTATGCATTTTTAGAGGAACATCTGTGGCGTATTTTTGATAAAATTCACTCTCTCTCTCTTTTTTTTTTTTTTGACTAAAACTTTTAGATTGTCTTTTATCCAAGCACTGACTTTACATTACAGTAAATAAGGGTGAAGAAATACTGAAAATGACATTTGGAAGGGACCCTGATGGTACTTCAATGTCTCTCATTTGAAATTCCAGGAATGAAATAATTTTAAAGTATGGTATCTATTGTACTATAATAAATTCATAGATCTGTATCAAGCAACTCAGGATATTATTTTACAGAGATTTTGGATTATTTGTCATATATACATATGAACTGGGTTCATATCCCTAAGGGACACATGAATATGAGTATTATTCAACGCATGCTGACTCACTTGAAAACAAATTCTGAATCTGGATTCTTACTGAGGTTATATCATAGAATCATAGAATGGCTTGGGTTGGAAGAGATCTTAAAGATAATCTAGTTCCAACCCCCCGCCATGGGCTGGTTGCCCCCCACCAGCTCAGGCTGCCCAGGACCCCATCCAACCTGGCCTTGAGCACCTCCAGGGATGGGGCACCACAGCTCTCTGGGCAGCCTGTGCCAGTGCCACACCACTCTCTGAGTAAAGAAGTTTTTCCTAACATCTAATGTAAATTCCCCCTCTTTTAGTTTAAGGCCATTCCCCCTTGTGCTATCACTATCTACCATTATCTGTCCAGGTCCCTCTGGATGGTTTCCCTCACTTCTGTTGTTTCAACTTCTCTACCCAGCTTGGTGTTGTCTTCAAACTTGCTGAGGGTGCAGTCAGTCCCAGCCTCTGTACTGTTTTCTCTTGAGAGCTGTCTCACTCATTGTCCAACGTGGTATTTTTCAATACACAAAATCAAATCATTGTCACCTACTACTGGTGCCTTCACATCTCTCAGTGCAAAGACTCCAAAATCACCTAGTGCAGAGTTTTCTAAGCACTAAGTCTTTACATGGTCAGATGCTGTTTCTTCACCCATTTCCTGAGTTGTTCTCACATAAAAATTTGTAGGAGCAGTAAGGAGTAGCACTGCCTGAATATTCTCATGCTCTCTCCTCAACTCTTCCTGGACATACTAAGAGGAAGTCTTGGCAAAAACCACATCAGTTATTGCACCAATTGATACACTAGCATGGATGGTCACTGAACACTTGACGAACCCAAGCTTCTTTAGGTTTTTTTTTCACGTATATACAGTTCTTACGTATCAGCTGTAGCGTCAGACGCCAGAATGATATAGAAGATAAATTTTATTATCCTGACTCCATCATCTCCTCTATATTCAATTAGCTAAGCTCCTTGTGATGTTCTTTTGCCTCTAAGAAACTCTCAACCCATTGCATCAATCCTATGCAAGCCAGTATAAATATGAGCATCTTCCAAGTAGGAGTGTGACCTAAACAGAGAAATAAGTATGAAGTCTCATTTTAGAGCAATAACTATATGCAGAGCAGTGTGTGGTGTTTTATATGATCAGTTTGAATCTGATTTATTTTTGTCAGAAGAAGTCATCCTGTGGATTTTAATGAAACCTGGGTCACTATTTCTTTTAACATTTCATTGGACAACCCTATGGTTACTTTGACCATTTAACAGTATTAAGGTAACAGAGAGAGATTGAAATACTGAACTGGAGGTGAAGTGGCTCCTATGACATGGCCACAAGGCGTTAGCTCAGCCATTCAAAGCTTTACATTGCAGAAGATGGGTACTTTGGCTTTGAGAGGAAACTTCTTCTACTGTTTTAGAGAATATATTGAAACCTCTGCTTAAAAAGAATGACCACGTACATCTCTATAGCATTTTTATATCTAAATACCTAAAATGTAGTTTAATATTTTTATTAATACCTTAAAATAAAGTCACATATAAATATTTTTCAAACATGCTTTTTTCTCCAGCTTGCTCCAGATTTCAATTGACTTTTTCCATGTGAAGGTAAATATGGAGACTTTTGATTTTTTTTGATTATAAAGTTTTCACACTATACAGTTATTATATAGCTCTAGGCTATTGCTAGCTGATCTTCATTTTAAAAATCTGGGGGTGGAGAGCAAAGATTTTACACATTTGTGTACACTGTTGTTTATGCCTACAATAAGGTCTAGAACACAGAAAAGTGAAACTGCATTTTGCAACTTTTTTTTTTCTTTCTGTATGCAAACTACACTTAGAGAAGAGACATGCAACAGTCAAAGCCCAATTTTAAGTTTACATTCCCAATTTTTTCCTGAAATATAAATGTGTTTTCCTATTTCCTATATACTCTAGGAATCCCTAGAGTATAGAAGTGAATCACTAAATCTGTTCCATACTTTTTAGGGGGAAACAAGATATAACTTCAACTTAGAACCCTGGACATATAATCATAGAATCATAGAATTTGCTAGGTTGGAGAAGACCTGCAAGATCATCCAGTCCAACCATCCACCTACCACCAATAACCCCACTAGACCATGTCTCTCAACGCTATATCTAAATGTTTCTTGAACACCTCCAGGGATGGTGACTCAACCGCCTCCCTGGGCAGCCCATTCCAGTGCCCAAACACTCTTTCACAAAAGTAGTATTTCCTAATGTCCAGCCTAAATCTCCCCTGGTGCAATGTGAGGCCATTCCCCCTCGTCCTGTCACTAGTTACAAGAGAGAAGAAGCTGACCCCCAGCTCACTACAACCTCCCTTCAGGTAGTTATAGAGAGTGATAAGGTCTCCCCTGAGCCTCCTCTTCTCCAGACTGAACAATCCCAGCTCCCTCAACCGCTCCTCATAAGGCCTGTGCTCCAGACCGCTCACCAGCTTCGTCGCCCTCCTCTGAACACGCTCCAGGGCCTCAATGTCTTTTTTGCAGTGAGGGGCCCAAAACTGGACACAGTACGCGAGGTGCAGCCTCACCAGGGCTGAGTACAGAGGGACAATGACTTCCCTACTCCTACTGGCAACACGTTCCTGATACAAGCCAGGATGCCATTGGCCTTCTTGGCCACCTGGGCACACTGCTGGCTGACTCAGCTGAGCATCGACCAATACCCCCAGGTCCATTTCCTCCACACAACCATCCAGCCACTCTGCCCCAAGCCTGTAGCGCTGCCTGGGGTTGTTGTGGCCAAAGTGCAGGACCCAGTACTTGGTCTTGTTGAACCTCATCCCATTGGCTTCAGCCCAGAGATCCAGCCTGTCCAGATCTCTCTGCAGGGCCTCGCTACCCCCAGGCAGATCGACACTTCCTGCCAGCTTGGTGTCGTCTGCAAAATTACTGAGGGTGCTCTCAATGCCCTCATTCAGGTCATCAATAAAGATATTGAAGAGGACAGGCCCCAGCACCGACCCCTGGGGAACACCACTTGTGACTGGTCACCAGCTGGATGTATCTCCATTCACCACCACTCTCTGGGCCCGGCCCTCCAGCCAGCTCCTTACCCAGCAAAGAGTGTACCTGTCCAAGCCACGGGCTGCCAGCTTCTCCATCTTATGCCATTGTTCCTCTTCCTCAGATCAAAGAGTACATATTCTTAATATCCATTTACTATTATGCCAATCCTGGTCTAGATTCATCTTGCTATAATTAGGTGCCTAGCTAAAGTGACTGGACTGGGAGCTAGATCTTTGTAGGCTCTCTTTTCCAGAGCTCTGATGGGATTTTCATCTTCTGTGAATGCTTATCTCTACTTTTTACTTTCTGTGCTTTTAGGTATCAAAAATAGCTTTCAACAATTTTATGTAGCAATTGAAGATTTATTTATTTCATTATGTACTTATTTCATTATGTACTTAGAAACAATAAAATGTAATCTTCATTAATTTTCAGCTTTATTTTGCTAGGCTAAATCAAATTTTCCAACTTAATTCCCTATACTGGTTGATAGCCAAGTGGCATTTCATGCACATATTTTAGAGTTCCTTCTTCTCACACATGTGAGACTAAGAGAATATACAGCCTCGTAGATTACTGCTCACCAGGGCCTTGTATAGGAGTACTAACGTTTCCCACTCTCTCAGTATCTGCATCGTTATATGACAAAGCCTTGCTGGTTTTGGACTAATTATGAGATTATATTATTTTTGGAATTATGGAATGTCCACAGGAATCTCATTCGTGCTGAATATAAAATTGACCCAAGTTCACTACAAATTTGAAACTGCCTGTGTTTATGATTTTACAGTTTTCAAGAACTGGCCTGGTTTTAACTTTGAACGTACAAAAGCCAAACTGTAAGTGAAACCTACAGGGGAGAAGGGACAAGAAATACTTTGTATTCTTAACTGACAGCTCTGCAAATTCAACCTGAAATCCAACAGCTAAGTTGAGTTATATCCTTTTAAAAACTCATCACCCATATAGAAGCTTCTGTAGATGAATTAAGATACCATAAAACCTCAAGTACTCCTTAGTTTTCAGAAAGTTTATACAGGTGCCATTGGTTAGTCCTGCAATTTTAACTGTGCCAAATAATTCTAATAATGACCATGATGGGGCACATAAATATAGGCCCAACGGGCCAACATTTTGTTTAATGTATTGGCTCTTCTACTGCTCCCTGCACCATGGTATTTGAGTACTATACCATCATCAGAAGCAGAAAGCAGAGAAAGCATAATGTCCCAGCAGCCTCAAAAGATTTGATCCTGTAAGGACATGGGCACAAAATCTACTGAATAGATTGGTGTAATTTCCAAAGGAGACCTACTCTTTAAAAAAAATACATGTTGTTTTCCTTATTGTTTAGCATTAGTCTTGTTCTAATGCTTTAAAGCTTCAATCAAGGATCTAAATGCAGAACTGTGGAAAAAGACTTCTTAAAAAGTAGCGAGTCTGTTTCTGGGTAAATATTGAAGAGATTATTTTAAAAAGGATAATATTCTCCAAAAGCTGTAAAATATTAACTATTCCAAGCACTATCTGCTTCTTTTAGACTTTCCTAGTATCATACATTTAAATAAAATATGTAAAGCTGACATCTTATGTCATCTTTCTATAAAATAGGGCAAACTCATAAACCAGTCTGAATGCAGATGATAACAATATACAGCTTTGGTTCAGAGAGTGCATATTCACAAATCCAAGTGCCTTTTGAAGTTTGATCCCTTATATTTCTCACAGCTTTCTTCTGGCCACTCAGTACCGAGGTCCCTCCTCACTTCTGCGGAAATGATAGTTACGACAGCTACCATTTTGGAGATGGCTTGTGCAAAGGCTGTTTTCTCATTGCAAGTAAGCTGAAGACCAGAGCCAGACTCACTGTTGTAGCTTCGTATTAGGCTGTCTCCAGGTCAGAGACAAAAAAGAACCCATCAGATCCACTTGTTAATGAGTTTTACGTTCACTAGGCAATATTTTGGGTTAATTATCCTGTTACAGGTGTCAATTTCCTACAATAGTTTCAGTCTTCTACAGTTTCTCTTCTGATGAGTATCACATTTTTGCTCTTATATTTTCCACTGATAGAGAGGAAGATCCTCATTGAGAGGGAGGATGAATGGAACCACACAGCTCACAGTCATACATGAAAACAGGGAATGTAAGATGGTGGAGGCTGATGACACAGCTACATGAACTATGGATATCCTCAGAGAAAGCCACGCATGAATTGATTTTATGGACATGAATCAGATCCAGACGGTCTGCTTAGCATGTTGTCTGACTAGAATACTGCAGCAACATGAAGAGTAGTAACCTTCAGAACAGAGACACTGACAGAATGGTCAGCCATCTGTCAGTGTCACTGTCAATGGCTGCCAGGACCCATTTTGTCATTTGACATCTTCCAAGCCGGTTATATATGAATAAGGAATAGTTGGATATCATCCTTTTGTAGCTCAAGCAGTTCTGGTAAAGGCCCGCCCAGAGCTGAGGTAAGTAGTTGTTCTATATTTCAAAGAGAGATGGGGAAGTTCTGGAATGTCAAGAACTACTTTGGTTCTAAATGACCATACAAAAGTGTTTTTTCTAATTCTTGCATTCAGAACTCCTCCATAATTTGTGCTGTCTATAATAGCAAGAGAATCTCCTTTAGTTCAAGTGCTTAGGTCACTAGCAAACAGCTTCAGTTGTTGTAGAGTAGTTGTTAACTAGAGTAACTGGAAAATACTAATTTGTTGCACATTCTCAGTACATGTGAAGCAAGCAGAAAGGTTTTTTGAGATATTCTACTGGTAAAACTGGAGAGCCTCTTCTGACCCACATTCCCAGCTGGTGAATATCAGCACTATTGTCTGTGGAGTTGCATCAGCTTCTGCCAGCTTATAGGGATAGAAAAATTTCAATTATACAATATTAATTTTCACAGAATGATTATTTCCAACTTCAAGTTTACATATCATAGCAAGTTAGAGTCTTTCTAATTACTATTAATGCCATCCAATTACTATGAATGCCAGACCACACATTGCATTGAGAGTCTGGGAACCTCAGTGCATTGTGGCATTCCTGTATAGCTGTTGTGTTGATTAGAAGTGGTTTACATTTCTTGGTGAGGTCTGTTTTCATATATTCAAGTTTAATAAGGAAACTCATCTAAATGCAAAATTAAGGTAATGATATTAATTTCCTTAGAATGAGAAGCCAAGTTAATTAACAGTTTCAAAGAATTTTGACATGGCCAGATAGCAGGCAGGTAGAACCGTAATGTATCATTGCTTTCCCCAGCATGGCCCAGTCCCATAAACTGTAATTATTCCAACATGCACATTATTAAAACCGCATGTTTTATTTTTGTCCACTTTTATGTCTTCAGTTTAAGTTTTATAAACATTCTAACAGGCCATTCTAGCATTAAGGATCTAGTAGGGGCGGTAAATCTTTAAATCAAATTGTATATATCGGGACTGTACACAGGTGAGTAAGTATCAGTTACAGCAAATATAGGATACAGATGTTTATAGAGAAAAAGGAGAAAGAGGTTTGGAAAGAGGCAGATCTTTAAAGAGAGTTTCATTTATACTGTATTTTATGACTCTTAGAGAAATTCAAACACTCTAGCTACAGATTTACTCTGCAAAACGCTTGATTTTAACAAAAATGCTTGACAAATTCAACAAATATTCTTTCCAGATCAGCATTTTGTAAATAACGTTAGTTTAAGAAATAAAACTAAAAGAAGCTACGAATGCATGTTGTAAGGGAATGTTGAAATATGAGTGGAATGTTAGTTTATGCAGAAAACAAAAGTAGATTTTAAGACATCAATGACAAAATCCAGAGATTTAAATGATCCATCCATTCCATCATAAGCAAAAGGTGTCGAATCAAACTAAAATCTGAACTGCTTCACAGGAAAGAAATAAATCTTTTCCTCTTTAGCATTGTTACTAGAAATAAGGGAACCTACTCTGTCTGTGCTGACTCTAGCCCTACTACAGACAATATCAATAGTTTACATTCCCGTGCAAAGAAGTAGTATGTTCAGTAAAGACCAATTACTAACAAATACAGTCCAAGCTAATACTCATGATCCAATAAATTGTTTTCAGGCAGTTTCAGAACTGCAATGTCATCAGTGGATGAGGTAGATTTAAAATTCTTATATAAGTGGGTAAAGGACAGAAAGATGTTCCCATTTTTCTGTTCCTCTATAAAACGCTGTAATTTGTAAGAACCACAACGGATTACAATCTCACCTATATTCTGACGGAATGTGCTGAAATAGTCTTTCCTAAAAATGCACACATCCAAAAAAGAGCAATGAGAACCTGCACTTCTGTCACTGCCTGACTGTGGGAAAGACCTGCTGTCTTTAAAATGTCAGCCAAAATCTATATGCAGCTACAAAGGAGAAATGTCAGAGGTTTCTCTGATTCAAGTGTCTACTTTGTGCAACCTCCACAATGCTACCTGGTCATACACTCACAGAATCGTTACATTTGGAAAAGACCACTAAGATCACCTTGTCCAACCATCAACCCATCCCCACCATGCCCACACACCATGTCCCTCAGTGCCACATCTCCACATTCCTTGAACACCTCCAGGGATGGTGACTGCACCACCTCCCAGGGCAGCCTGTGCCAGTGCCTCACTGCTCTTTCTGAGAAGAAACTGTACCTAATATCAAACCTGACCCCCACCCCTCGCTCAACTAAGGCCTTTACCTCACGTCCTATCCATTTCCATTCATGTAGCTCAAAGTTTGAATCTATTCAGCTAATGGGTGGAGCTGAGGTAGAGCCAGAGTGAAAGACCACATGCTTTTTGGTAAGAAAACACCGCGATATAATCTCTGTGTTAACTCACCTACTGATATCCATGAGGAGCACTTTTTACTATCACTAGCTGTCTAGAAGAAATTGTATCATCTTATCAAAGTCATATTATTTCATACATTTACACTATCTATGTTAGAAAACCAGGGAGGAAACTTTCCCAACCCAGAGATTCCTATCCTGCCCAGAGCATTGAGGCACAACACTTCAGGAGTGCTGGCCACAGTGAAAACACTACAGCATGTTCCTGACTCAGTATACTGCTTGCATAAAGCTATCAAATTAGGTTCGTTGTCTCCATCCTTATCTTCACATCCTACAGTAACTCAGAGCTACCAAACACTGAGTGCTCAGTATTCTTAACATAATATATATAAAATACATGCATACTTAAAAGTAACATCCAGAACAAACCTCATGCTCAAAATCTGATTATGAGAGAAAGGTGGTGAATATAATCAATTTAGTTAATGCTGTCTTTATAGGCAGCCAGATATTCTGCTTTACACTGTAAAGCCTATGGAAAACAAACGACATTTACTGTAGGACTGGCTTCAAAAGTGTTTGAAAGGAATATGGTCCCTTAAGGTTTCCTTATAAACATGATAACAGTTGGGCATCTTGTCATATTCCCTTGCTCTCTCCTCTTGCAAATGTTATTTTGTGATTCTTGAAAGGAACAGAAAAAAAATCCAAGACGAGAATTTGACCAGCGTTAACTGTAGAATAAAATCCTATTTTACTAAGAAGCTATAGAAACATGAAAAAGGGAAAATATGCAGTACAATAATTAATGCACCAACTATTAAAGGAAGTACAGAGTAATTCATGAGGCAGCAAAGAGCTTCCACGGTGGGAAAGAACAATAATGGCTACATCAGATCTACAGGAAAGATGCTGTAGCCAACCTACTGATGATTAAAGTTTCTGAATTTGTTCTGTTCATTTGTTTTCTTACAGACGGTCATTTATAAAAAATCACATTTTCAATACTGCTTCATAAAAAATTATTGTGATGCAACACTTTAATTTTCAAGCTCTGCTTGCATTAGATCCACAGGGTAATGGTAAGGAAGATTCTGCATTATTTCTTAATCAAATCTTTAACAAATCTTCCTTTTTTTCAGAAAAAGGGCTGTTTGCAACCCAACACTTATGTTATCCTGTTGAGGAGATTAGAAATGAAGATGCAAAGCAAAATCCCTGAAATATAAGAACATCCAGAATTAATAATCACTATTAATAATAAAAATAAATACATGACAGCTGGAATGTTGGACTCCTCTTTCAAAGTAAAAATGAAATAATAGGCGGCAAGCGGCACTTGTCCTGTGTTTACCAGAGGAAGTCTTGCAGACTAGGAAAACTTGTTGTCCCTCAGCAACTCATTGGAAGTTTCTACTCAGTTGACATGTGGACTGGATGCTTTATTACAAGGACAGCCTCCCTTTCTCTACAGTTCAGTGAAGGAACAGACAGATATTTAGGCAGATCAATTAGTACCATGTGGATTTTACCATCAGGTGGTAGACAAATAGCAGTTTGCACTGACAGCAACTTGTTTTCACAATGTGGTTAGATGAACTGCATGGCCCCCAGGATTCAGCTTCCATTCCAATTTCTGACCCACTGCCATAATGTCACAGTGTGATGCAATGGTGGCTTGCTCCAAGAGGAACTCTTACCATCAGTTCCCTATAGCTCCGTCTTATGCATCAGAATAAAAGATACAAGAAAGCAAAGAGGAAGGATTGAAAGCAGCAGTTATCAAACTCTTTATAACAATGGACTGTCACGAAAAGTTAGCATTTCTCAGACGGTAATGCAACTTTAGCCTCAAGCTTCTAATTGAAAATACTATAAAAGGATGTGTACATTTCACTGTTGTGGTTAAATGTGATTTATCATGGACTTCAGTATGGGAACTAAGTGCTAAGCTACCATGATATCTCAGATGAAAAGTGAGTGACAGCAAATGCACGTGGATACGTGATATGCATACAACAGCTAGATGTATGAAACATCACTTAGTGCCACTGAGCCAAGAGCTTCTCTAAAATTAAAACACCACTAATTTTTCTCCAGCTGTACTTCTGTCATCCTGAGCATGTCTCTGCTTCAGAGATGAGCACCTCTGCTGACTCCAGGAGCTGAATGCTGAACTAAGATCTGGATATCGCAGTGCCACACACAGCACACACCTGGGCAGATGAAATACGTGGTTGATTAGGAGTACTTCATAGGTGGGAAATAGCTACAGATCTGCAGGCATCCCCACATTCAAATTGCAGGGAAGGGACTGTGCAAGCATGCATGATGAAGCAAGCCAGCCATTCCATTCCAAATAACCTTTGCTTGCTCCTTTGCCATAGTTTGGCCACTTCATTATTATTTAAATGCAGAAAGATCTACTAAATATGTAGGCATATTGCCTTGTAACTCGACAGTGTACTGGAGTATAACTAAGGATCTGCCTCAGGGCACTTTTCCAGTGCAGCTATTTTTTTGTAGTCTGGGGGTGTTTTTACACCAGGACATGACAATAATTAGAAGATCAAAGCCCAATGCTGTAAAAATATTTCGTGTTGCCAAAGGTAATAGGTACGGAATTACCATGCACATTTTTTGTCATCCTGATGCTTTCCCCTTTAAATAATTATATGTCCTGCTCACTTATTCATGTATTTTAAAAATTCACTGATTTATTTATTATATTTGAATTTATTTGCATGCACTGTGCCCTCTCATCAACTCAAATGCTTATAAAGATTCTGTTTACCATTTGCAATAATCATCATATTTTCATTCTTCCATCTGTATTTGTAGAGCCTGCTTTGTCTACTAGAATACACATATAATTCTCCTCTAGGTTTATTAGCAAGGAACTATGGTATGATAAAACCAATATATTTATGAAAATGCAATTTACACTCTTTGTGTTAGGGAAAGTCAGTCACACTTAGTAATGTGCATTTTAGGGGACTTATTAGATGCCAAGAATGCTATTCATAACTGAGAACTCCCTGCTGATGAGCTGTGAAAGACTGTTTTGTATCATTTGAGGAATGCCAGTGCCTGAGACTGGGATCTCACTTTGGCTATATCTAACTTCATTTAAATTAGAGTAAAGGAAGTGATGGCTGGTGTAGAGGAATGGGATAGGTGATGACCAGTTTATTAGAATAACGCCAGAAATTTAGCTTGGCTGTGATCTTTTAAAATAGTTTTTTTCTATGGAAAAGTAATATGCATTAATGTACTAATTTCTGCTACAAACAATGACATTGGCAGCACAATTTCCGCACTGAGCAGCAATGTTTTCTTCAACTGAAGGAATCTCCATTTACATTTCAGTTAGAAGTGCCATTGTATTCTGACTTTAATGTTTGCATGTTGAAATGGTGATATTGAAAGCAAAAATGAGGAAATGAAACAGGAAAAGCTTCTTGTTTTCATAATAATTGTATATTTCTATGAAATAGCATAGAGGATTAGGAGGAGCTCCTCTAGCTGACCTTGAACTGGTAGCAAGTGCTGGGAAGCTCATTGCAAGGTTTCATCATTCCCTGGTCTGTGAGAATGTTTCCTTCACGGCATAGAAAAATATAGACATAGTTTGGCTGTATGGGTTGTGTGCATGGTGGGTGTGATGGGTGGGAGTTTCAGTCATGTCTAAAATACAAAATAACAAATACTTCCTATACATAACATCTTGGAAAAGCTACACTTCTAAAAGCAATACCCTAAAGGACAATTAAATATTTATTTTTTTACCTTTTAGAGTATTTTCTGGGTGGGGAAAAGGGCAGAAGGGTTTATTTTCTTGATATAAAAGTAATCAGGTTTTTGAAATAAATTTTTGTTTTTATATTCTCCAAGATGAGACAAAGGAAATAGAAGAATGAAAAGAGAGAGAAAGAGGAGTCTAACAGATCATTGCTAGATTCAGAGCAGTTGCTGAAGGGATGAGAGAGGAAGTGAGAGGAAATGTAATTATATAAGCTACAAGTTATCTTGGTATTGATACGTGCCTACAAGCACAAGAACACTGAACACGCGTATGCCTGCTTTCAGAATTGTATGCATACACAATTAACTGAATTCAAAAGGTTTTCTTCAGAAATGCAGCCACTAACGTTGGCTACAATAAGCAAGAAGTGACCACTGGTCTGGATGGAAGTGGCAGCAGTTTCCACCTCTGTACATGTACATTTAGGGGGCCTCTATTTCCTCCCCTGACATTCACCTTTCACTTCTCCCTCCAAATGGCATTCCAGCTTCATCTCCTCACTTACTTCCAGGGCATCCTGCAGCAGTCTCCTGTTACGTATCCCTTCATAGTGGTGCCAATCCACTTCTCTCAGCCCTAAAACTAGCAGAGATACAGGTGTTAAGAGAAGTGAGATAACAAACAGAAAGGTGTAGAATGGTGTAAGGCAAAGCACAGGTAGCAGAGCTGCTGAGAACTTGAGGAAAAGCAATGCTGACTCCCTTACACCCACTGACTTGTCAGCAGGAAGAGGTTGCTCAGTCTGCAAGAGCCCCTGTTAAGGATCCCTAATTTCCACCACCTGCAGCTCACTGAGGAATTTGCAGAACTTGCAGGATATGAAACATCACTGCAGAATACACCCTTGGGCAGAATAGGAGGATGGTTTCTTTCACAGATCTGAAGGAAGTTTTGGAACTCACTCAAATGTCTGTCTTTCCTGAAATGCAGGCATATTGAAAACCTAATGGATAACAAAAAGAAAGACATTGAAAGAGGAGTTCTGCAAAGGACAGCATTCAGCGCTGAAATTCAGTCCCCAGGCATGGCTGGGAGTACAACAGTCCTGAGGTGTTACAATGCAAAATGAACAGAAAAAAGCAAATGAATGATGCCTTTTCTCTAATTTATGACCAATACCTTGCCCTTGAGGCCTTGATTCAACTTAAATTCCACATAAGCCTTGGTACCTCTGTGGCTCTAAGCTTTCAGAGGCACCTAGCCAATAGGAAATGCTGGGTTCAGAGACTTAAATGGAATTTAAGCCAGGGGAAAATTGGCTGAAGTATGTTTTTTAAAGAATTATTTTCCTTGATACTAAGATAACTATAAAATGAATTTTCTTGGGCACCTAGAATAATAATTTTCATTTTTTTCTATGGTCAAATCAAAAATATTTTCAATCCTTTTCATTTATTTATTATAAAAGTCAGGCAAAAGCACTGATAATAATGACAAAGCCATATAATTTATTGGTGTGTTTTGAAAGGATACCTTCAAGATAACAGGAAAGAAGGAGCTACACTGTTTTTGATTTCACTTCTAATATCTTTCCACTGGGTAAATGAAATTCCTAAGTGATTTTTATGTACCTGCAACCAAACTCCTGAAAAACCATGGTCAACAACAAATGATTAAAGGACATTTGCACTGGATGTAGCTACAGGACATCTTTGCTCAGTCTGTCACCTAGATGATTAGTTACATATTTTCCAGTCAATTTTAGACCTGAAAATTTCAAAAGGATTCCCCCCTCCAGTGCCGTCTTTATTGCAGTACTATTCCAGTATAATGGAAAGTACAACCGTGAAGAATTTGCAGACAATAATCTTAGTGTAAATATAATGAAGTCAAACATTAAAAATCTTTGGGAAAATACTGTGATGTCACATGTTTAATAAACAATTGAAAATTTTGGGTTTGGTCCCTTTTCTGTCAAGTAAAAACAACAAAAAATCATCATTCATTCCTGTCTGTTCTCAGGAGGAAGAGTTCGCAGGACCATATCGTCAACAATTCTAATGAGTGCAAAAGATATTGTTTAAAATGGTAAAATATTATTAGACTTGCAATACAGTTTAAATGCAATGAAACAGACAATACTAGCAGATGATTTTGGAACAGTCTCTGAACAAAGCCTGAGGACTGAAATTCCGTAATCACAGTAAAAGCTTTCGGACTGTGCTCTCTGTCACAAAGCATGCTTGAGAAGAGAAAGACACAAAGGGGAGAACAACAAAAGGTTGCATTTCTCTGCTTTAGACAGCATGTGTAACAATAGCTGAGCCTCCAAGGGCGTTGTTCTTTCATTTCAGGATATTGCACAGTATAGTAGAAGTGTAAACAGAAGAAATAATTTATCAAGAACTGGGATTATTTCAGAAGCCAAAAATTTATAATTTTACGTAACTGTCTTTCAATTGCAATTACCCATGTTTAAACGGCTGGCCAAGGATTTATAAATAATTGTGTGGAGACCTTAATCAGAGCTTCCTACAGTGATGATGACACTTCTTTCCTAGGCATCCATAGAGCGAGATGCCAGTAGTGCATATTGGGAAAGCTTGCCTCACTCCCTTGTCTCCAAAAGCCATGAACAGTGAACACAATTGCTAGTGCTCTAGCATGTGGCATTAACTCCCTCAGAGGATACTTGATACTGGCTTGGCAAGAGCGTGTTCTAATCCCAGTGGGATAACATAGGACACCTTTTTCATTTTTATTTTTCCAAGAAAATGATGACCCTAAATGCTGAAGATTGAATCACACAAAGGAGGCCTGGAAGCAAAGTTCCTTACCTTAAACTGACTGAAGGATTTCACCATTGTGAGGATGCTGAAAGTCTATGTCATTGCTGTGTGAACATTGTTATGCATCATGCATGAGCTCTGTGCTTGTATTATTTTTAATCTCTCTTCCAGAAATCCTCTTGCATTTTACTTAGCTTAGAAAAGCTCGTTCGCGTGTTCACTGTGCCACAGTAGAGTGTCACATGCTTTAGAGTACGCAACAGAATCAGAAGTAGGTGAACAGGAAGGTAGTAGCAAAATTTTGCCCAGACAGCACATCTCAGGACAGTATTTAATGAATGTTTATGGATACTCTCTTTAGGGTAGTCATTCCTATCAGTATGCCTTTGTAAAAGACCAGCAATCAGTCTCAAGTGGATGCCTGAAGTACTTCTACATTACAGATTGAAGGATTATACCCCCCAGCAGAATCCAAACCAGGTGCTTGAACTAATGCATTCTGGCATAAGAGGCTTTTTGGACACCACTGGGCCACCCAGAGCACTTCAAAGAGAGCAGAATGCTAAGACAAGTATTAGACTAGTGTTCTGTGAGAGCAAATAAGTCTCAGTACTTCGTACACTATAGAGCAAAATACTTAAGCATTCAACACTCAACTTTGAAAAATCCCTGTGTTAAAAACAGAATTATCTTTCATTCTTTCAGGCTTGTGAAAATTCAGTAGCTGCAGATACCATTCTCCTCTGCAAGGCAGAATCACGCACACCTCAACTTATTCACACAAAGAATTTACCAAGCATTTGCCATCCTTTATGATGGTTATGAATTGCTGCCTATCTTCTGGTGAAGAAGTAAGATCAATTACTGGCATAAATTTTAGTGTGACTTCAAATATGATAATTTTAGTGTGACTTCAAATATGATAATTTTTAATGTGAAATAGTAAACTTGCTGATGAGTAGTTTTTCCTTCCAAAGAGGTTTAATTATTCAGGCTCCCCATTCTCTTTGATTGAAGTGTATTCCTTTTATTGGCTACCATGACAATGAAGAAATCCAGGATAGAATGTCAGAAAAACTGTCTGTTCCCTCAGGTATATAACTTTTCTCCAAGTTTTCTTTGAAGTAGTTGCAGCAGCAGTAGTCTGCTGAACTACTTAAGCCATTTGTAGAAGTATTTTATTAATAAGTACAGTTTTATTGAATTGTGAGAATATCTACTAAATTGACATGGAACTCTCTGTCCTTCTTCTAGAGTTATTCTGAACTACTTCTGATAATCACTATATTATTTTCTATAAACTTATAAATAGGAAGAGTGTCAAAGGGCTGATGCTGTTGTGTTGGTGAGGAATCAGGCTGAGTAGGGCTGAGTAGATACTTCTGAGGGCTGAGGGAACTGGTACTGTTCAGTCTGGAGAAGAGGAGGCTCAGGAGAGACCTCATCACTCTCTACGATGCCCTGCTAGGAGACTGTGGTGAGGTGGGGTTCAGCCTCTTCTCCCAGGTACCAGTGGTAGGACGAGAGGGAATGGCCTCAAGTTGCACCAGGGGAGGTTCAGGTTGGATATTAGGTACAATTTCTTCTCCAGAAGAGTGGTCAGGTGCTGGAATGGGCTGCCCAGGGAGATGATAAAGTCACCATCCCTGGAGGTGTTCAAGAACCATGGAGATGTGGCACTGAGGGGCATGGGTTAGTGGGCATGGTGGGGATGGCTTCATGGTTGGACTGGGTGATCTCAGTGGTCTTTTCCAACCTTAATGATTCAATGATTTTATGTTTCTATGATTATGGCAGTTGAGGATGGCCTCCATTTTCAGAAGTTTGGTCTTTAGATTCCTGATTCCTTTTTTCTGATGTTAGCATCAGAGAAAGTTGAGATGATCTATAGTATTGTAATGGGGGAGTTTCCCCATTGCTGCAGTACACAGAATGCCTAGTCTCGTATCTTGTGATGTAGTGCACAGATGTCTTCTCTGAGATTTTGGGAAGTGACTCTTTGGCACTTTCAAATGTTCAGTGAAGCAAACAATGAACAGATGTTGTAACAATCTTCACTTTTTGTTATTCTAGTACTGCACATTTAAGATTTCTATGCATGCTAGTGCCAGGAACAATAGCACCTGAAAGATTCTGGTAGTCATGATGTCTGAATCACTTACATTTATTGGCATCACAGGTTTAAACTTCTTCAGTTTTATTCCTGCCCTTTCTATTTCTGAGCAGGATACGTCAAGACATATAATTCCATGTCTCGGATGTGTTCAGCTGAGATCTTAAACCCTAAATCCAACCACCTCAGCATGACAGGATGAGGTAAGACTTTTCTCAGCTTTCGTTCTCATGGTTTAAGTCAGCTAAAGTGGGTTTTGTGGTAAGGTACAGCTGCGAGGAAGAGGGTTTCATTTCACATAATATTGGTTGTGTTCAGTTTATCCCAAAATACTTTACAGAGAGACACACTTTTGTGCTATGCAATGCAGAAAATGTAAGGTGAATGTGGCAGCCATTATGTTCTCAGTAAAAACTGATAATTACTGTTAGCTTAGTCCTAGAAATTCCTAGATTATGCTCAGTCCTGAAAGTGTTACTTTCCAAATCTTACCCAAAACTCTATTGTAGCTGAAACTCCCAGTTTGCAAGCAGTCCTTTGCCTTTTTGAGCTCTGGTGTCATAAATTGCATTTAACCAATGGGCACTACAAGTTACAGTGATGGAAACTGGCTTATAACTAAAGAGTCATCCAAGCAATGGAACGCATAGAAAAATCTATGCGTGATCTATGTGCCAAAAGACTGTTGCAAACCAAACAACTGAAGTAATCCTTAAATGTTTCATTTTCTCTGCTTAGAAATTCATTCACAGGTTTTAATTTAAGCCCTACTTCACAAGTTATAGAGGGAATTTTCCTAAAGGGCAATACGTGGATCAAGAATTTAAAGAAAGTAATTAGATTCTTGAAAGTTTCAGCTTCCCTTTGATTTATAACTTGGCATTCATAAGAAGAAAAAAACAATGCAGAAGGATTTATACTATTCCACTAAGAGATATTGCTTGTCAAAACTGAAAAACTTCAGATGAGAGGATTTGTGTTTTTTTTCTTTGATGAATTTCTCCTCTTGACAAAATTAATTTTGTTTTGTCAAAATTTCCCGTTTGCATATTTTCACATTAAATATTTTCATTTTTCTGTTTCAAATGATGTTTTATGGTTTTTTTTCCTCTCAAACTTGCAAGGCACTATGGAACAAAAACATTTTTCATATGCTCAATAAAATGAATTATTTACATATTATCAAAAATAAATGCAATGAGTGACTCAGACTTTTGGGGGGAATCTGAAACTGCTTGGAATGCACACTTTGGAGATTTTTGCTTTCTCTGTGTGTGCTGAAGAGTCTGTCTCTCCACCTCTGCTTATTTGCGAATGAATTTATGAACAAATACTCAGAGAACAACTCAATAACTGGAACCTGAAAACAGCTTGTACTGCAAGGAATGTTGTTCTCAATGCACTGCAAATACCACCTGAGTCCTACTGTGCATCTTTCATTTTTGTACGTGTCAGAACTCAGCCAGTTTCTAAGATGTAGTCAGATAACTTGGCGAGACTAACAATATATAATAATGTTTCTTAAAAGTATCTTTGCCACCGGATCAAGTTCTAATGCTGTATTTAAATCAGACAACCTCCTTTTTATAGGTGACAATGAGAAAATCATCAGCATCTTATGGAGGCCATTGTCATGCTTGGTAGGACTACAGGAGAGTTGTTTTTCCTCCAAGACAACAGATGGCTGCAGTGTGCTTGAAATATTTTGCACCTAGACCTGTAACACGGTGTCAAGCTTTTGCCATTCACTGCCATGTGACAGCCAGGAAGTAACAGTAAAGAAGTAGATTTCCCACAGAGATGAAAGCTGACTTAAGTGTGCCACACACTCCTGTGTGGACAACTCTCTCTGCTCTCCTCTCTTAACAAAAGCACCTTCCAGGAGGAGGATGCAGTCTAAGTGGTGTTCCTTATTCTCTTCATATGTCACCTAGAAATGTGGACAGATAAAGGACTGTGAAGTCTGTCTTGGGATGAAATAGTTTCAATGGAGGCAGTTCCCAAAAACCAGATTGTGTGGATAGCGTTCCCAAACCGAATTTCTCCAAGAAGTTCATTTATACATTTCTTAAGATCTCTGCTGACAGAATGAAGCAGTATTGGACCAGTTAAAGTTGTTCTGCAGTCCAGCTTTTCCAGAAAAATCTAACCACAGTGTCTATAGCAAAAATTAAACTCAGAAAGCAGCTAATGTCATCTGATCATTTTGGGCTAACGAGGTCCCTGGATGGATCTCGTTAATAAACATAGGATCCCTCACTGTTTCCAAATTTCATTAGTTTTTGCTCCTTTCTAAACTGTGTAACAGTAGAGAGAGCTGAGTACAGAGGTATCAAATCTACATCTATGTCCCTAGAGGGACTGGTCCATTAGACGAATGCCTGCAGGAGGCAGTCTGAAAATGGCTCAGTTCTTTCTGTTCCTCTTCCTTTTGTGCTACATCTGTCAAACACAATAGACAGACAGCTCAGCTCACAAGGACTGTGCAGGGACCGCTGAAGAAATCACTGCCCTGAGCTGCTAATTACTGCTCTTCAGGCAAAGTGGTTTGCTGACCTAGAGGACACTTTCACTGCAATAGAAAAAGCATGCTCACACAATCATCTGTCACATCCCCGGGCTTGGGGCTGCCACCTCCTCCTGCAGGATAACAGGCAATGGCTGAGAGCTGGCCGTCACTGAGATCTGAACTGAGGTCTAAGCACCTTTATGGGCCAGGGTCTGGAGGATTTTCTTTTGCTGGCTATTTGAATCAAACAGACTGGTGACAAGATTGGATTCATTAGTCAGCACTAGAACCAGCTGGCAGAGATGCCTTTGTGGCATCAGTAGTGCTCAGGGCCTGTAATTTGAGTTCTGTACCCGTTCACTGTAAAGTGCTATAGCAGTGGTTTTCCAGATTCTCTGTGGTAATTTTCCCTTGCGCTGTAATTTGGGAGCTGCTGGCCTTACCATCCTGCTAAGCCTAACGCTGGTGTTAAGACATATTCTTATGGGAAGTGACTGCTGCTAGCATAAGAAATGCCTCTCTTCACTTCTTGCTTTGTAGATTTTAGAATATACAAAAGAAAAGCACAAAAAGCAACACAGAAAAACATAACCAGATACTTGACAAATACTATCCAGGGCTATGTGTGCCATCTTAACAGTCAATCAACATGCAAAATCTGTTTTTAACTATCCCTCCAAACAGCGCTAATAACTTCACATCCAGAAACAGTGAATAGGAAGTGCAAACAGTTCCAAATTAAAAATACATGATGCAATAGGAAAAGTGTAGTGAAAGTTTTCATTCTCATAATTAGTAGCAACATATTTGTTGTTGCCACTTACTGGTCTGCAGAGTCCCCAGAGGAAGACACTCATCCTGGATATCCATCACTGCTCCTCCTGCCTGGAAAGGGTTTCATATTTGCCTTTGCTGTTCCCATTCTCATTTCCATTCCCATTCTCATTCCAATTCCCATTCTCACTCCTTTGACTCTCATTTTCAAACTCTATCCTTCATTTTTCTCCAGATGTAATAAATATCAACATTAGAGTCAATGTATGTCATCTAATATGGACCCTGGTAATAAATCTCACTGTATGTGGACCTGTCTCACCCTCCCTTGTGCATGAAATGGGAAATGCAATTAGTCATGAGCACAGCAGCACAATATGAGCATGTATCAGTTTAGACAGTCTATAGCTGAAAATCACAAGCTTCCACCTCCCTTTTAAAACACTATGATGTATCAGTGTTAGAGAATATGGAAGACTTTACTATGCCAGAACATGCTGATTTCCAGTCTGTAAATCAAAGCAATCCTACGAGCATCAAATTCACCTAACGTGTTGAGATACATGTTTAAAGTGTAGTACTCGATCATTAATAATCATTTACAAGACTTTTATGAAATATCTCTGCTTTTTACTTGTTACTTAGCCTTATCTTCAGCTATATCTGTTTTATTAATTCAACAATTCCCAAGATGCTTTTGTAGTAATTGGATTGGTTAACCTCCAGATTCTCAAGGTTACAAAGTCTTTTATTATCCATCCCTTTACACTTCTTGTTCACTGTGAACTCTGATCAAAACCAACTGCTTAAGAATATATTTTACAGATTCTGTAACTCAGCTTTCATTGGGCTCAGAAAACCTGCAACTTGCACTGGAAACAGTATGTAAAGTAATGACATCTATTACTTTTGATGTAAACATTTTGCTGAGTTTTGAGAAGGTCTGGCTGTACTTTGTTCTTGAATGAAGGGATGTTGTTTAGAAAAGAATCTATAGGATCCTATTCCAGCTGTAGAGTCCACTTTCACTACAATGGTAGACCACTACTTAGGCGTTTGCTTCAGATTTTTGACTGATTTGTCATTACATTGAGAGATAGTATGATCAAAATTCAAAATACAGATCCTTAAGATTCTCTCACCTCTTTATTGCAACTACTTCCCTACCTAAATCTTTATGCAAAATCACCACTGTATCAATGTTGCTGCTATTTAGAGAATCTAAATAAGGACAAGATCTTGAAGTTAGACTTAATCTCAATCTTCCTTTTTTTTTTTTTTTTTTTTTCCCAGAGAAATAAGTTTCTGAATGGGGATAGGTAGGTCCTGATCTTTCTACTTGAGAGCTTTCTTAGTTTTTCATTGGCCTGAAAATCTTTTTGAAATATAAGTATTGTGGCTAGGACTTTGGTACCACAGTCAAATTGGAAGTTCATCTTAAATTTGGAAGATATTTAAAGTTCTTTAACTGATTCTTTCCCATCTTTCACTAGATTTTCTCACTAGAAATTCCACCTGTAACTAGAATTCCAGTGTAGAAAAACAATGTCTACCTGATGAATCACAGGCATTTTGAGCACCAGCAATCTTCAAATATAATCTTGCTGCTTTCTCTAAGATTCTGTGGCTACTTTGATGCTGGAAAAGCAAGGGGCAATTTAGTGAAGCACAACAGAAACCAATGCAATTCTTATTATTGGCTTAACCATCCTGACTGAGTAGTGACAAGCTATTAAAACATTTTTTTCTCATATTTTCTCAGATAAATCTTGTTTAAACACAGGGAACAAAACATTTGAAACATTTCCTAAGACATCTAACACATACAGCAAAACAGGTCTCTTTTTGGTCAGCATTCCATGGCTTCACATTGAAAATTATTATGTACATGTGATGTGTAAACTTATCGTTAAAGATGTAGACCTTGTGTAATAATTTAAACCACAACAACATCAAAAATACAAAAGATATTTGCCAAAACAAGACAATTTCCATACAAAAATGTATGCAAATGCATGTAAAACTTCCTTTACTAATAGGCTGTTTCTTGTCTTTAAAATGTCTATCATAAAAGTATAGAAAACAAAGACAAATAGACAAAGCCAGAATAAAGCAGGCCCTCGTTTGCTTTACATTTTGTTTTTTCTCCTTTTTTTTTTTTTTTCCTTAGAAAAGCTTCCAACATTTAACAGGCCCAATACATTAGAGCAATGGACAACATGACATACTTTATCTTAACAAACCTAGAGGTGGAGGCATCACTGCATTGGCTGCAAATTGTCTGAGGTACTTGATGCTTTGCAGAAGGTCTGGAAGAAATCCTCTTTGGCAGCTCCTGACTGAGTCATGTATTCTATGCAAGATATCAGTTCCAGTTACATTGTGTTGCACATAAGAGAAGAGTATTGCTGAGTGATCGTAAACCTATTGTGAATTAGGAAAGATACCATTTATGGCAATACAACAGGAACCAACACTGGATGTTTCAGGCTCTACTTTTGTCTCTGGGGTATCTTGTTTCACACTGTGTGTTTCCATTCATTTCAGTAAGTCACGGTGTCAGAGAAAGGTGAGCTATGTCCCATGCGTGTATCTATGCTGTTGGTATGTATCATCTACAACAGGCAGCTGGAGCCCATTTGGAGCACCCTCTCATCACTTGCTGTAAAGGCAGCACAGACATTTCGTACACCAGAGACACCTTTGTGTGTCCTAAATTTAGATACTGTAATATGAAGTCAGTTTCACAGGCTATTTCTTATGGTGCCACGGGACACCAAAGCACCAGACAGGGTGGACAGCTAAATCAATTAAACTGCTTCATTATTCCATCAGACTTCTTCCTTTCTCAGCTCTTGTCTTATTCTGAGCTTGTAACTGCTGTTATTTTGTAAATGAAAAGTGCTGGCACTAAAGTCCCTGGCTAGGGCTTCAAAATGTGATAATGATACAGCTATGTTCTCTACAAAGTACAACATAATAGTGCCCTTCAGTCAAGTGAGAAAATGAGTAGAAGAGAGACTAGGATGCCTGGATGAGTAAAAACTCTGGTTTGTTCTCATGCTCTTTATGCACTCTTCTGAATTTTCCAGCAAAGTACACAGTAATAGAAATGATAGCAGACATCACTAACTGTAAGTAAATCATGGGAAGTATTCACAGAAAATATGTCTAATCTTATTTTATGGAGGAAGAAGGAAAGTGTACAGAATTGGGGGCTTTACATAAACTCACCCACACTGCCTAGAGCAGAACTGAGAACTGAGTCAACACATTCTTTCTCCCGTAACAACTTCAACATGTATTTCTCCTCATATATTTGGAATTTGGATTCTGCCTGCTGATGGATATACCTAATTGACGAGAATCATGTAGAGCATGGAGCTTTGGATAGTCAAGGAAAGCAGCACAGAAGTAATCTTTTTCCATCAGAAAGGGAAGAAATAAGAACCTTTGTGTGTCCCATCCAAACTCCTCAAGTCTCAGTAACTACAACTGCAGACTCCTCTCCCTGTAAAAACCCAGCAACAGCCCAGAAAACAGATTCTTTGCACCACAAATATCTCACAGACAGACGAAGGAAATGGCAATTGTTGAAACAAAGCAAGAAAGCTGAAGTAATGGGGATAATAAAGCTCAAAGTCAAAGTGCAGTTCTTTGAGTGCCTGAAAAGAAAACAACGTATTAAATGCAGCATGCAAATGAAAACTCTTTTGGAGCCTGTGGATCTTAGATCAGACCTACTGGCACAGTAGGTTTGAATTTTCAGTGTAAATTTATTTGTTTACCATCATTACAGCTTTCCATCATTTTCTTTTTCTATTGATATAAAAGCCTACAGTCTTGAAAATTTTTGCAGACATTTAAGGAATTTAATTAGCAGTCTTTAACTCCTCATGGATATGTAACAGCTGAAGCATCTTAGAAGGCAGGTTTCCCAAATATCATAACATTCTTATCTGTCTTTCATCTGGAGTTTCAAATATTTTAAAACTGCCCATGAAATGTTGGAACAGAATCTTGACATGCCCTTCCAGGAATTATCTAATTAGCTTTATCTACATTGGCTGCTCTGAAAGTAATGCCTCCTGTTTTATTATGTGGGCCCACAATATCAAATGCGGATGTTGGTAGAATGGCAGAACAGATTGAATCTTCTCACCAGTATTCTGGTACTTGTTGTAGCCATGTGACAGATGGCAGCAGAGGGGCAATCTGACAAAATGGCATCTGACACAGTAGTGTGTGTGAAGCAAAAGTGTGTCACTGAATTCCTTCATGCAGAAAAAATGGCACCTATTGACATTCATCGACACTTGCTGAACATCTATGGAGACCAAACAGTAGATGTGAACACAGTGAGGTGGTTGGAGGTGTGTTTCAGCAGTAGTGGCAGTGACATGAAAGACAAGCCATGTTCTGGAGGGCCATGCACAGCTATCACACCATGAAAGGAAGGAGCATCTTGATCATCTGCACAAGTCAGCGGATTATGACCAGGGTACTGCGTATGGAGCTGAATATTGGCTTCAATGTGTTAGAAACAATGGTGACAATGGTGACAAAGGGAGGTGGTGGAGTCACCGTCCCTGGAGGCGCTCAAGAACCATGGAGATGTGGCACTGAGGGACATGGTCAGTGGGTATGGTGGAGATGGGTTGTGGTTAGACTTGATGATCTTAGTGGTCTTTTCCAACCTTAATGTTTCTGTGTTTCTAATGTCATAATATCAGGAAGTTTTTGCCAAGTGGATCACAAGAATGATCACACAGAAACAGAAAGAACACTATATGCAAGTTTTTCAACACTTATTGAGCCAATATGAGCCTGAAGGTGACAATTTCCCGGATTGCATCATTACTGGCTATGAAATATAGTGTCACCACTATGATCCAGAGTCAAAAAAGTAGTCCATGGAATGGCGACATGTGAATTCCCCATCAAATAAAAAGTTCAAGATGCAGTTCTCAGTGTCCAAAGTGATGCTTAATGTCTTTTTGTATAGGAAAGGGGTGATCCTTCTGGATTTCCTGGAACCTGGAGAAACCATCAGTTCTGACTGCTACATTCCATTGTTGACTAAGCTGAAGGCTCAGAACTTCCAGAGTCAGGCCTGAGGAGAAGACAGTCTTTCTCTTGCAACACAATAATGCAAGATCCCATACCAGTTTGAAGACCATGAAGTACCTTGCCAGACTTGGCTGGACTGTTCTACCACATCCACTGTATAGTCTAGATTTGTTGCCTTCTGGCTTCCATCTGTTCAGGATGATGAAAGATGGACTGCATGGGCAACATTTTCCTAGCAACATCAGCATCATTGCAGCTCTGTAACAATGGGTCACCTCCACTGGTGCAGATTTTTATGAGTGTGGCTTGCAAACTCATGTTCACTGCTGGCAAAAAAAAATGTACAGCTAATGGTGATGACTATGCTGAAAAATAATCTTTGATAGCTGAGAATTTGCTCTATCAGATAGTGTACTTTATATTGTTGTAGTTTCCATGGAAATAAGTAGAAGGCGTTACTTTTGGAGCAACCCACGAATCTCACATTCTTGAGAAAAGAACTTAAGAAAAACTGACTTTTTTCCACAAATACTTTGATTTACAAAATGTAGAAAGATTCATCAGTCCAGCTCTCACAAACTGAGGATTGCTATTTACTTATCAAAAGTATTGGGCCACCAATATTAGCACTGTTCTAGATAATTATACAAATGAAAATTTTAAAGTAACTCACAGACTTAGATCTTCTCTATGGAATTATTACAATATTTTGATCTTTTTCTCCTCTTTAACTTTGTTTGCTTTTTCCTTTCACACTTTGTGCATAAAACAGAGACTCATGAAATAATGTGTGCGCCACAAGTTTTGAAACTTTAGGCAAAAGCTCTAAAAAATCCCCAGGAAAACATTGAAAAAATCCTGTATAAGTAAATTCTTTGCCTTTCCAGTACAGCCAGTTTAGTCTTCTTTGTTAGTTTTGACTGTGTGTGTGCATCATAGCATAGGCAAAGACTTAATTATGCCAAAATCTTACAGCATGCTGACCAGATTTTTGCCCATAAAATAATTGCAGAGATTCTTTTCACCATTACTGAATCTGATTTGATCTTTAACCTGAATTACACGCACTTCAGTAATAAATGCTCTACAATATGCAGCTTTGGAGATTAAAGGTTCTGGTTCAGTCCAATCTCTAGCTATGATGAAATTTCAGGCAATGAGATTGAGGCAGAATTTACACCAGTATTTAACCAAATGTAAATGCTATGTACCGTGCCATAAACTCCACTGCTGTATTAGCCCTCAAACAGATGAAACAAAAGGATTTAATTTCCCTCCAATGTGTCATGGTCAAAACAAAGTCAGCTGTTTAAGATAAGAATTAGGGAAGATTAATGCCAAGTATGAAACAAGACCGGAGATTATTAATCAGTGTCTTTTATAGGCCCATTTTATGAAGCTTTCAAGAGTCAGTGTTCAAAAGCCACTGGGAGATCATCTCCAAACTGGAAGAATTATAGCCATAACCCATTCTGGAATGAATAAATAAATAAATAAATAAATATAAGTAAGCACTTGGGGCACTATACTGCAATATCACGTCCTCGCAACACCAGACATGTTTGACCAGCATTATCTTGCATTAGTGTGAGCAGGTTCCTGAGTTTGTTCTGGCAGTCTGCTCACAGATGGGATAAGGCTCATTTTTAAATGCATGCAGATACAGTCTGAGTTGCCTCAGGATATTCGGCATCAGCACCATTTGAGCAGTTTCTTCTTTCCCCTTTGGATTCTTTTAATGTTTTAATGAATATATGAGGCTGTCTTGCCTCTACTCAGATTGCCTCCTCATAGTTCTAACTCACATGGCTATGAATATCATTTCTGATCAGCAAGTAAAATGTGCCCTTAATTCACTGAACTTAGTGCAATAGAGGATTTGGCCCAATTTTTTTTATTTTGGTTCATCTTTAAATAACCTGGAAGGAAACCTTTTCCCTAGGTGAGTCCAACAGGGTCATGCTCCTCCAGCAATCTATCAAGGCCTGTTCTAGTTTCTATAAAACCAACAGCCTCACTCAATGCCTCTTGTCCTTGTAGTCTTCCTGTGTCCCCTGTGCTGCATCCTCTCCACTACGATTTTTGTTACCAAAAGCCATGCCATAGGAGGCCTGCCACGGGAATATTTTTATAAATACCCTATTTTTCTCTACTCATGCCAGAGTTGGGTTTGAAAATAATAAGCCTTGGAAGTAAAGACAGCACTTTCCCATCAAATTCAAGCCTCAGATGAAATGAAAACCACCATCTGAAACACATTTTTAGTTTAGAAGTGATGGTGAGAAAAGCTTTAATGCTAAGTAAGAGTTTTCTGTCTCCTCTTTATTTTATGTTGTACCTTTTTGAACAGGCTGCACCCACTGAGTCATGCGAGTCACATAATCACTATTAGCCCTCCCAATACTTCTATCAGAAATGAAGTTTTATATAGATAGTGTGTGATAACTCTTTATTATTTTTCTCCTGCTCACATAGCTGTGAATTTTATGGGAAATATTTAAACTGGTGTTCCAGTTGGAGGAGATGGAAAAAAAAAAAAAAAAAAAAACAAGAAATAGAGGAAGTTCAGAGGGATTTATTAGAACAAAAACTTGAACCATTGTAGTGAAAAGACATAGTTTTGTATATTCTTGTACAGCATCTTGCCTTTAATCAAGATCAGATTGTACAAACTGTAACACAGACAGGACTTGATAGGTAATTTGAGGCAATGCTACGATGCGTATACCTAATAACCACATTAATAAAATATAAAATCAGCTATCACTGTTTCCTTCCTTCTTTGGTGTTGGGTTTCATATGTTCCTCTTTGTCTGTATCCTTTAGGTTAAAAGGCCTCCAAGGGAGAGAATTTTCTTTTCCTGCATCTATAAAATAACAGTACAGCCAAGCACAACTTCAGTTCCCTTTGAGGCTTTTGTGTGTTCTTTATCACTTTAGAGATAGTTGGAAATACTGATATTGATTCCTTCTTCCAGGATTTTCTTATTATAAAGTTGACATTTTTATGCAATTTTTATGGCAGCCAGTAAAGGTTACAGTTTTAACTCTGATCATTTTTATACTGTTTGTATAAATGGAAAGCATTTGTATCCCATTACAAGTTTTAAGGAAATAAATGAAAAAATTCTTTCTCTCACTCAAATAAAGTAAATTAAGTTTAAATTTAAGGTACTGGAATTCCTCTAACATAAAACAAAAAATAGTTGGGAAAATATATTCCTTCTCAAATATTAATGGCATTTTAAAAAATAACCTTTCCCCCTTGTTCCATGTTCTGCTATGACATCTTAAGCAGAGATTAAGAGGGACAATTATTTTTTCTACAGATTACAAAATTCTGATTTTTTATTTCAGAAACATGTTGAAATAAAAATATATCTATCAAACATCTCTGTGACACAATACTCTTGAGTTCATGTTTCATTTGTAATGGAATATCAAAACATTCCTTTAAAAACAGCAAAATAGGATTTTTTCAGCACTTGTGAAGCCAGTCATTGTTGGCTTTGACTCTCAAAATGAATTTCATCAACCAACACAAATAAGCATTGCAGAACTGATGCACTGCGGTGCCCACAGGCGGGAGCAGTACTTGTAAGGGTACTTTCAATAGCACGTTCTTTGTGCAACTCCATTCACATCCAGTTGGACAAATTTGTTAAGCACAAATTTAACTTTAAATTTCTGTTTAATGTCCCCTGTTTAAGTGTCTTGTTTAAGTAAATGTCCCTGATTAAGTGCAAATATTTAAGCACGTACTTACTCTCTTTTAACTATATGATGAGGGGCCTGGAGCAACTCCCTTATG
The DNA here is from genome assembly GCF_002078875.1 of Numida meleagris. Classification (NCBI taxonomy): domain Eukaryota; kingdom Metazoa; phylum Chordata; class Aves; order Galliformes; family Numididae; genus Numida; species Numida meleagris. The sequence goes on along the minus strand of NC_034409.1, from coordinate 185,212,843 downwards.
AGGAAATGCTGAGACCTGGGCTGTTCAGCCTAGAGAAGAGAAGGCTGAGAGGGGATCTTATCGATGCTTGTGACTACAGGGCAGGAGTCAAATGGATGGGGCCAGGTTCTTTTCAGCAGTGCCCACTGGCAGAACAAGGGGCAATAGGCGCAAACTCAAACAAAGGAAGTCCCATACTAACATGCAAAAGAACTTCTTTACTATGAGTGTAACAGAGCACTGGCATGTGGTGCCCAGAGAGGCTGTGAAGACACCTTCTCTGGAGATATTCAAGATCCACCTGGATGCCTGTGTGTGTGACCTGCTGCAGGAAACCTTCTTTAGCAGGGAGTTGGACTTGATCTTCAGAGGTCCTTTCCCACTCCGACAACTTTGTGATTCTATAATTCTGTGATTCTGTAACACATAAGTGTATGTTTCAGTGCTTTGCTGAATATGAATACATTTATTCCTCAGAAGGACGTGGCAGAGCTGAGGCCTCAAGCTTTTAATGAGGGATTCCTGGATATAAGACGAAAGAGCATCCACCACCACAAAAAGCTCAGACTTTTCATTTCATTGCTATTGCATGAAAAAAAAATGTGCTAGAGAAAGATCTATATCAGGTTAACTACTTCAACGGTGGGATGATACTGATGTAGCACTATCTATCCTCATCAGTTATAGAAGGCCTGAATTGATTTAAAATATACAGCATGAATTCCTTTACAAACCATCAGTTCTTTGACAGTGATTTAAAAACTGGGTCAGTTCCAAAAAGGGAAAAAAAAAAAAAGATAAGATAAAAAGGAGAAAAAACTCACTAAGAATAATGTTTATAAAAGAGTAGGTCATATGTTTAGCAACAGGCATTTCCTGGGCAAATTCTTCTGACAAGCTTAGCCAGACTTTTTTATTCTTTTCCCATGAAATCTACTGTTTTTAAAAAAAGGGAGATAAGATTTTTTTAATATGGGGGAATGTGCATCTACCAAATAAAATAATATGTCAGGGCCAATACACAGTGTCACTGGTCTGAACTCTATATTCTTCTCTCTGTGTCCATCGTGGCCACTTAAAGTACCCTAATATTGAGTTAGATGGACCTTTAATACAACTGTTAAGGTCAGTTTCATGTGTGATGTAACCAACATGGAGGGTTGATACTAGAGTCTGGAGGATTGTCTGTAGAGAAGATCAGCATGGAGATGCTTCCCCTACTGGCAGTGCTTTGGCACCTGGTTTTGCCACTGGAAGTTTCTTTTGACAGTGATTGCTGGATGTGGAACTTCTATTTAGTCTGGGGAAGAGGACGCTGAGGGGAGACCTAATTGCTCTCTTCAAATACCTAAAAGGTGATTGCAGTGAGAGCGGGGTTGGTCTGTGACAGGTGACAGGGCAAGGGGAAATGGCCTCAAGCTGCGCCAGGGGAGGTTTAGGATGGATATCAGGAAAAACTTCTTTACAGAAGGGGTTGTTAAGCACTGGAACAGGCTCCCTAGTGAGGTGGTTGTGTCACTATCCCTGAATGTGTTTAAAAACCGCTTGGATGTGGTGCTCGGGGACAAGATTTAGCAGTGGGTTGTTAGGATAGTATGGTTAGGTTGCAGTTGGACTTGATGATCTTGAAGGTCTTTTCCAACCTGAGCTGAGCTATTCTATTCTATTCTATTCTATTCTATTCTATTCTATTCTATTCTATTCTATTCTATTCTATTCTATTCTATTCTATTCTATTCANTTCTATTCTATTCATAATCTGAAAACATTGTGATAATCTTTCTGTTAACACCTTACCTGAGAATGCAGCCAATGCAAAGGGTAGGTATGTTCACTTATATGTTGGGAATCTCTAAGAAAAGCAACAGTTGAAGCAACTAGAGACAGTCACAAATTTATTGATGACGCTTTTGCCAAAAAATGTTGAGTGATAAAAAACAATGATTTTTTCCTGTAGGAAAGGGTCATTGTAAGTGAACTTCTTCAAGTGAAGAAATGCTAGAATAAAAGCTTTGAGTTCTCAGTGTTTCATTTAACAGATAAAGTAAGTCTTACATAGGCTACAGAGGGAAGGCCCTAAGTTTGTAACTGTCAGGAAACAACTGTACATCTAATCTCCTTCAGCTTATTTCCAGCACTGTTGGTGTCTAGTAGTCTACAGAAAGGTGCATGAAAACTCCATCAGTTGCTACTGTTTCTTCATATTCAAACCATCCTTTCTGCTCCTCATCATTTCAATTTCTTTCCACTCAGTTTCTTCAGGTGTGCACTATGCCAGAAACTTGCTTATAGAAACAAAGAACTCATTATACTGTATCAGCCTTAACCAGATCATAACCAGATCTGGTCAATACCAGAAGATTGAGATGGAGCTTTAAAAAACCAACAGTGTACAATATCAGATAATGTGGCCCAAATCAGTTTGCATCATACTCTCATAGCTTTTGGTTGTTATCAAGCCTGAAAAACAAGATTCAACAGAATTTTCAGTTCTGGTTATTCTTGTTATCCATGTGTATCTCCGAAACTTTTTTGAATCTTGTGAAATTCTTGGTCTCAGTTGCGTATTTTGACAATGACTGCACCCACTTAGTTCTTGCATTGGAAAATAGAGTAAATAATGACTCCTTCTGGCCTGCTCCTTGTCTCTCATCATTATATAAACTCCTGGCATACCTCATTCAGTGCCAAGTTGAGGCTTGTGCAGATCTATATGGAAGGAGCATTCCTATCCTGATAGACACAATCTCCTGGACCATCCAAGCTCCCACCGGAGACAGGGCCACCTAAAAGCCAGGAGCAGCACAGATAGACCAGTATGTGCTTCCTTTGTGCCAGTTAGCTTTGCCACAAGGAGTTATTTGCCTCTTTAGAGCACTGCACAGTGCATTCAGAGCTAAATGAAATATCATCCTGTAGAGGCACACACCAAAGACAGTCTGTCTGAGAAAAGGAGAAACGCTTCAATCATCCTTCCTGACACAATCTTGGAATAACTGTTCCTAAAAATGAAGAAAAAAAAGCTATTTATACAGGAATTTTTTTAATGTCTCTAAGCCCTCTTGGAACAAACAAAACATTGGAGATGTTTTGTTGTTGTAGGAAGGTATGTGGCAACTGTTTTCCTTTTCAGCAGATCAGTGAGTTGCCCTACAAATATCCAAAGAACTGTACAGTCAATTGAAAAAGAAAAAAAAGCCCTCGTAGTTTTTTTGTCTGAATTGTTTTTGTTTTCCCCTATTCAGGATTCTAATGCTGAGTGAACATAATTGCTGCCCAAAGAACTAAGCTGCTCTCCTGACTGGACAGTCAGCTTCGTGCTACCTTCTGTCTCACCTTCCCTGTCCAAAATCTGATCCTTTATCTCAGTAATATTTACAGTTAGAAGATGTGATAGATCTCTCTACAAATACAGGCTGGGCAGAGAATGGCTTGTGAGTATCCCTGTGGAGAATGATTTGGGTTTGTTGGTTGATGAAAGACTCAACATGAGCCGGCAGCGTGCGCTTGCAGCCCAGAAGGCCAAACCATATCTTGGTTTGCATCAAGAGAAGTGTGACCAGAAGGAAGGTCAAGGGAGGGAACCTCTACTTTGCTCTCGTGAGAGTCCACCTGTAGTACTGTGTCCAGTTCTGGAGCCCCCAATGCAAGAAGGACATGGAGCTGTTGAAGAAAGTCCAGAGGGCCACAAAGATGATCAGAGGGCTGGAGCACCTCTCCTGTGAAGACAGGCTGAGGGAGTTGGGGCTTGTCAGCCTGGAAAAGAGAAGGCTCCAGGGAGAAAATATAGACCTTCCAGTATCTGAAGGGGGCCTGCAGGAAAGCTGGGGATGGACTTTTTATAAGGGCATGTAGTGACAGGACGAGGGGAAGAGGTTTTAAACTGGAAGAGGGTAGATTTAGACTAGATATTAGGAAGAAATTCTTTACTGTTAGGGTGGTTAGACACTGGAACAGGTTGCCCAGCGAGGTTGTGGATGCCCCCTCCCTGGAAGCATTCAAGGCCAGGCTGGATGGGGCTGTGAGCAACCTGGTCTAGAGGGAGGTGTCTCTTGGAACTAGGTGATCTCTGAGGTCCTTTCCAACACAAACCATTCTATGATTCTATGAAACTGCACGTCAGTGGATGTTGATCCTGTCATGTGGACAGATCTTTGACTCCAGACTCACATTTTTTCTGTACTACCTCACAATAAAAGCTGAATTTTGAGGCCAGTAAAGGAATCAGTAAAAAAAAAAAGAAAAAAAAAATGCAAGTAAAACAAAAATCCCTGATTCATGTAGAACTAAGAATTATTTTTAAAAGGAGAAGAAAAATTCAAAATGATTTATTTTTATTTTGCTTAAAAGTAAAATTGTATGATATATCAATCCTTTTATCCTTTTCTTTATATTTCAAAAAAACAGTTCAGTCTTTAAACTAAAAAATATTGTTTTGGTACCAAAGAACTGACAGATATTCTCGAAGAAATGTTGAAAGCAACATTCTCATGTTTTCATGATAAAATGTTTCACTAAATATTAGACACTTAAAAATGTCAAAATGAAGTGATTCAGGATTAGAATTTCCCTCCCTCTCTATTTTTCAGCTGAAATTATTATGAGTAGATTCATTTCCACCTACCCTCACTCCAAACTACACTTAGTGCTCAATATTCCATTTCTCACATGCACACCGATCACATTGGGGCTGTCCAACAATTAGTAGCTTTGCATCAAGCAATGGCTTGATGCAGCCCATCCCTCAGGCTCTATATCATACAGCACTCCTGGAACTTAGAATCATAGAATCATAGAATTGATCGGGTTGGAAAGGACCTTCAAGATCATCAAGTCCAACTGCAACCTAACCATATTACCCTAACAACCCACCGCTAAATCATGTTCCCGACCACCACATCCAAACGGTTTTTAAACACATTCAGGGATGGTGACTCAACCACCTCCCTAGGGAGCCTGCAATCATCTTTCAGGTATGAGCAATGAGAGCAATGAGGTCTCCCCTCAGCCTCCTCTTCCCCAGACTAAACAGCCCCAGTTCCTCTAGTCTCTCCTCACTGGGCATATTCTCCAAGCCTTTCACAAGCCTTGTTGCCCTTCTTCGGACCTGCTCCAGCACCTCAATGTCCTTTCTGTACTGAGGCGCCCCAAGCTGAACACAGTACTCGAGGTGAGGCCTCACCAATGCTGAGTACAGGGACATGGGCTTGGGGTGCTTCAGCCTGGGAATCTATCATGTTAGTAGGGATGTTTTAATGCTACACTGAACGGAGCACACAAAGCAGCAGGAAACCTGAGGAACTCTCAAACCTTACCCAATTGTATCAGCTTCAGCTGCCACAGACATGAAAATCATGCATTCTACCACAGTTTTAGTGAATAACCAGTTAGTTTATTCAGCTGAGAAATCCAATTTAAAACTCATCTAGGAATATCATTATCCTGTAAGCTACATAGCAGTGAGAAAAGTGTAAGAAAAGATTGCTCAACCAGGACTCAAGTAAGTGGGTTATTCTTCAAGTAATCCATTCACTGATCAATTCAGTGAGTGTTTTGACTAAATCAGGACAGAAGGAGAAGTTCAGAATGGGTATAAAACACCACCATCTGCATAGCAATGTTTCTAAAACAACCACTTCATAAGCGTTTTCCAGCAGCTGGACAAAATCCACAGAAGGCATTTCTCAAGAGATTTGTTCCAGAAATACTGCTTTTAGTATGTATCGTTCCAGTTACTACTTTTTGACCTTGCATATTTCAGGATCTCTGGCATATCCTATAACATAAAATAAATATTTTCTCCACTAAAATTGCTGTCTGCTTTAGATTTTGTGTTTTATTTGAAAAATACCTGTGCAGTAAGTGATTTTTCCACCCCAATTTTAATTTAACAACCTCTGGTTTCTTGGTGTGTTTCTTGTAATGCAACTCCATCCAGAATCTGTTGGTTCAGGTAAATTCCTATTTTTGCTTGTTCATAATAGGGTTATTCAGGTCTTTTGCATTCCAAGGAGGCTTTATGCCATTCATTTAAGGAGTTATTAAACCTTATGATTTCTCCTTTTCTTTTTCTTTTATGACTTAAAATGACTGCTCTCTCGAGTTCCTTTATTTACTGTAACCATTTTATCAGAATTCCCTACTTTTTTCAGTAGCTAAACTATTCATACTTGGTTCAGCTCCCTGCCCAATTCTTGACTCCAGAGAATCAAAATTCTCAAAGGAAATCTTCATTTTTCCGTTCAGAAGATGAAATGCTTTGCTTTTCTTTTTTAATGCAAAGCCATGCTATTTGTTTGCAGTTTCTTTTAAAAAATATTACTTTCAATTTTTTTACTCCTTCTATTGTATGTTGTCATTTTGAAACACCTCATGGGGTTGGATTTCCCCAGCATTAAGTGAGAATCATTCAGCAAATGGTGGAACTTAGGACAAACTTGGACTCTGGATATAGCAATATTGCTCAGTAGATTACTGTCTAGAGTGATATCTCCTTCTCTTGAGGGGGTTCATGCACAAGGGGAGGTTCAGGTTGGATATTAGGAAGAATTTATTCTCAGAAAGAGTGGTGAGGCTTTGGAACAGGCTGCACAGGGAGGTGGTGGAATCACTGTCCCTGGAGATGTCCGAGAAAACGGCAGATGAAGCACAGAGTGACCTGGTCTGGAGCAGTCACAGGCATGGGTTGAAGGCTGGACTAATTGATCTTAGTAGTCTTTCCAACTTTAATGATTCTATGATTTTATGTATCTATGTGATGGTCTGGAGCAGAAGCTGCAGGAGCCCACTCTCTGGATAATCCTTCAGCTGCTCAGTTTCCAGCTTCAGAACAACATTTGCAGGTAGCTAGTAGACATAGATGCTCGAATCCAAGCTTTTACTCATCAGCTTTAGGTAAAATAATTCCAACCACAACAGATATGGCTATGCCTTGATATCTCCATGTTAAACTTGCTGCAGAAAATTTTCTACTTTGTCAATGACATAGCTCTAACAAAATTCCTTTTCTGCCTCTTCTCTGCTATGTCAAAGGCTACTTTGCAAAGCGATCACAACCCAATATTCCCTGTTCCATATTTAAACATCCACCTCCATTTGTATAACCTCCACTATCAGCCTCCACAGTCTATAAACAAGAAAAGTTTTTGTTCCCTCATTCTGTCCCTCCAGTGCTGTAATACCTCAGGAACTGCTCTCAGGTATCTTTGTTATATTTTTTTTGTCTTTCTTCTCATCTTCCTTAAGAGTCTCTCATTACAAAACTTGACAGTGGTTGTGCCTTTAGGATACAGATACCACAGACGTCTACAACACGTACACAACACTGTATTCTACTTTTCTCTGCATGTTGTGTCTGACAGGTAGATGGTACATCTTTGAAACCTTATCATGGATTTGCAAGTCACAAAAAGCTGTGTTTAGGAATTATCTAAAGCAAGCCTAATGCCATCTCAGTGTTGTTTATCTTTCACCTTGTTGAATCCTCACAATTAATTAGTTAATGAATCGCACCTTTTATTCTCATTTAAGTGTTTATGTAAATAATATTTATGAAAAACTTTGTAAATAAACTTGTGCATACTCAGTAATGATGTAAATTGTTATGTGGATTACTCTGCCAGCAAGAGGAGCACTCATGAACTCATCCCGAGAACACGTTTGCTCGTTACATTCAGAGCATCAATACTAGCAACGTCCACTCAGCTGGATATAGTATCCATTTATTGTTTTTTATTTTTAAAGAAAGCTGTGTCAGACATTTAACAATTTAGATGACAAGAACTGAGAACTGAGCCATTTTCCTAATTAAATCAGTAATCAAGAATCGGGGGTTGAAGAACTTACACTCAACAGAAATGTGATTGGAGGAGTCAGCGGTGTGCCATTAAGAGTGCTCTTGTTGCAAAGGCCCCTAAGAGCATCTGGGCTTCATTAGCGTGAGCATAGCCAGCAGGTTAAGGGAGTGATTATTCTCAACTCTGCCACTTGTGAAATCACATTTGAAATGCTATGCCCATTTTTTAACTCCCCAGAATTACAGAAACTGGAGCAACTCCAATGGAGGACCACTCTCATGGCTGAAGCATGAGATACAAAGGAGGCAGTACCTGTGTTTGTTCAGCCTCAAGAGGAGAAAATTGGGTAGTGATCTAAATGCTGTCTTGAACTGTCTCAAAAAGGACTTCTAAGATAACTTCACTCTTTCCAGACCTGAGCAATGAAAGGAAAAGAGACAGGGATAAAAAGCCATGCCAAAGAAAATATCAGATAGGTACTATGGAACTATATGGTACTATATACTTATGCACTGTAATAGGTTGTCCAGAGAGGCTGTGGGATCTTTGTTTGGCAACTGTCAAAGATCAATTTGGGAAGTGCCTGAACCCCAGCACCCCAGGACAAGTAATACTAAACACTCCCATAGGCCACATCTCAGGAAGGCCAAGGGGGTAGCTGGGTAGCTGCGTGCTGCTCTGCAAAGTTATTGAGGGAAGAAGTGTTTGGGATTTGGTAATGGAGATCTTCCTCCAAGGGCAGGCTCTGGCTTGCTATCCTGGCCACGCAGCAGCATGGTGGGAAGACTACCTGGATCATAAGGGACTCTTCCGAAAATAACAGCCATCTTTTATTACTCACAGTATAAAGATCTTGCAAATTCTGGCCCATAAAGAGACCTCCTCTGTGCTGCAGCAGTAAAAATTACACTAAAAAGAAGATTGCTCTGCATTGCATAGAAAAGAACATTTGTTGAATAAGCTGTTCTACCAGCATAAATAATGATGTCATAGTCTAGCTCTGTCTCTTTCAGCTCATTTTTAATTACTTTAGTCTAGTTTCCTTCTTTGTATTCTTTTCTTAACCTTTTCTACTGTTCCTTTTTTAAAACTTTTATTTTATAATCCCAGGTAACTCTAACCTCCGTATTTTGCTGGAAAGAGCAGACGGGAGTCTGTCTGCACTCAGCGGGAAGGCAGCCCTCCAGACAGTCGTGTCCTCTTTCATTTATTCTCTATTCTATTTAGTATCTTACTTGGATTAAAAGTGGTTTATCTGAAGACATCTCAGCTGACCTCAGCTCATCTAAAAATGCCAGTGCTGTAACCAGACACTTCCACCTTACTGGAATCCATACAGAGATACACATGTACATGTGCATGCGTAGAATTAGATCTAGGAGGTGGTTTTGAAGAAAAAAAATTGAGAATGTATAAAACTTAAATCTCTCTTTGCTTCTCAGTGCACAAGGAGAGAAATGGAAGTTGGAACATTCTCAAATAACTTCACTTTTGCTTTCTGTTTATGGGGAAACTTCTCTATCCATGCCCTGACAAAGCAAAGTTCTGAGCTTTTCCAGAAAAGTCCTGTACTCAGGTTCCTGAATGGAAGCTAAACTCTTTGGAAAATGTCTTTCTAATACTCTGCATGAAATTCTGTCCCTGAGATAATTCAAATATCTGACCCTCAGGCATGCAGAACAGCGCACACTCACATAACAGATTTTTCTTTTATTGAGCAGAAGTTAAATGATCCTTACATCCTTTCACCCGTAAACAAAGGACCCTATCCCATCAGTCCCTAGTAGCAAAATAATAATCTCCTGGCGCCAGAAAATGAACGAAGCCTACAAAATATCTCTTTCTGCAAAGACTGAGTCACAGCCCTCAGAAATATTATTCCTTCCAGCAAAAAGGCGAGCAATTCCCATCTGCTTTTTTTCATTAAGTTTCAGCAAAGAAATGTGAGAGTCCCATACATTTTCCTCTCTCATTTCCACTCTCAGACCTCATGAAAAATTGAAAAATGTCTGTAGCCAGAAAAACAGTTTTATATGATTTGTTGATCTATGGAAATTAATTGCAAAATATCTTGACTTCTTCCTGCAAGGGAACACAAATCAAGCTTCCTTCATGTCAGAAAAATCTTAATTCTGTAAAACAAATGGTGAGGGATGAACTGTATGATTTTGACTGATTAGTCAGACAGATCCTTTCTTTAGAAATGCTTGCATAAAATTAGAATAAATCCTTTGGCTTCGTTGGCTTTTCTTGAGTTTTACTCTGACAAGAAGAAGCACAGAGAGTATCAGTGAGATGCTGATATCCTTCTGGCATGACACCATTTAACTCAGCTTATTTCTGTATAACTACATCTGGTGAATATGGACTTGAAACCAGACTCAAGCCCAGACTGCTTATTAAGGTATCACAACTAAAAAAAGACTTTTACTACATCCAGGCAGTGATGTTCCCTTCCTTTTCAGTTAGATCTCAGAAAGATTAAATGCTTCAGAAGATTTGAAAAAGATTTCAACATCCTTACTCTATTCATACGAATAATTTATCTTTTTTACAGATTAACTGCAATAATTAAGTACCTACATGATATTTGTTTTGAGATATAAATGTTTTTAAATCCTCAAAGAAATATAAGGGTTTCTGTTAAAACACAGTGGTAAGTATAGGTACTGTGTATGCATTTTATATTAAACTGCTATGTTCAACTATGCCACAGATGGGACTGATTTGGGGTTTTAAAAGGTACGAGTTCTTGGCTGTCTTTACATTTTGTTTTATGTTTTCTTTTGTTTCCTGGCAGAGTGTTTTTGGGGAAGAGGTAGGCTACAGGATTAAGTTTTGGGAGACTGAGGATTAGTTACCTGTGTGAGAATAAATCTGTGATTTGAAAGCAAGACAAGATGTAATATTTTATAAAAGACAATATCCAGGGAGAGAATTACATGCATATGGGGTGCTGACTTGTTGAGTGCTGGGAGAACTGAAGTGCTGACTTTGAGAATCAATTTATTGTAGTGGTTTATAACATTTACAAGTCTGACACAAATTTCTTCCTGTCCAGCGAGAGCTGTACGATCCTTAAATGACTTTGGGTAGAATGGAGCACCACCTGGGTGCTGGCATCTGAAGTAAGCAGGCCAGGTGTATGTTTTAGCACTCCTAGGAACTAGGAATATAAAGGAATGTTGTTATTTTAGGCAGGGTGGTAGAAGGGTCGATAAGCAGCCTGCAATAATGCAAGAGAAGTAATGCAATGAAGATCCGTTGTGAGTAGTGCAATTGAAAGGGTCATGTAGAAATGATGAAGGGTTCTTGTGAGCCTAAGAAGTTTACTGCAAGCAACAGAGCACATGCTTGCATCCTGTGGCTCTCACTGTTTGCAGGTCAAGAGGATGGACACAGGAGAGCAGGCATATGAGTTCAAATGCAGGTTCTATTGCAGTCAGTGGCAAAGATCTCAAAGAGAACAACTAAAAGGAAGTGGAGAACACAAAAGGAGTGAGCAGACAAAGTGAATGAAAAATGTGCATTGGTGAGAAAAGAGAAGGACCTTTGAGAGAATAAAAAGCAAAAATGTAAGGGATTATATATATAAAGTAGAAGAATGGAAGCAAAAATAAACTTGCATTGATGTCCCTTTAAATAGTTGCTCAAAGCAGCATGCAAATGCATGAAGCAGAGGAAACAGAGGAATAAACGAATTACATTTCTAATGAGGGAGAAAACAAGCCTATACATGAGAAAAAGTGCGAGTGTTCAATTTCAGCAGAGTAAGCTTTGTTAGAATTGAAAGTGTTGGGTAACAGTGAAAGAAGTAGAATGATGAAGGGAAGGGACGAGTGGGGGAAACTGAAAGAAATTCAAAATAAAATTCATGTTTGCCTCAGGGAATGTTGCATATGTGTATACTACCTACCCAGTAAATATATCATTAAGCAGAAGGGATGCCAATGTGAATGAAAAATGCTTTGTATGAAGTAATCAAGCTTAGAAAGGGACCAAATGTGAGGGATAAAACATAGATTATGGAAGAGAGAAATGAGAAAGTGCAGAGAAAAGAGAGAATAATTCAGCAAAAAGACTACAAGCAAAGTAGTACAAGAGGACAAAAGAGAAGCAATAGAAAAGTGTTAGGTCAGGAAGGTCATCCAAAGAGATTATAGACTAGGATATTGTAAATGTAAGGTATCATTAACCAAAGAAATAGATATGGCTACAATATGATATTAATTCCCTGCCTCAGTTTTCACAAAATAAAAATAAAGGACAAATGTTAAAAGCAGACATAAAATTTCCCCAGGGAGGTAAAAGAAATATTAGAAATATTACAGGAAATCTCAGTCATGCCAGAACAGGTAATCAAAAATAATGGTCAAAACCATATACACCAAGAATATATATAGGAAAAAAAAACCCTCAAACTACCTTTACTTAAGCATACTTTACAACTTCGTTTCTAAGAAAAAAAAAAAAAAAAGAAGAAGAAAGAGGTTAGAGAAGGGAAGAATAAAAATTTCAGCTCACAGCTCTCTTTTAAAGCATATCAGTGACAAGCTAAAAGCTATATTTAAAATACCCAGCCCACCGATTCTTCACTCTTCTGATAAAATAAATGTCTTTGGAAAAGAACACAATAAAACCACTCCTCAAAGCCTGTATGTTTCACTCTCTTGTAATTCACATACCCATTAAGGACCTAATCTGCTGCCTCTGAAGCCAGTGGAAGAATTTAGTGCTGATTTCACTTGGCATTGAGTCAGGTCCCATCTAGCAGAGAAACTTACATGCCTACAGCAAAGAAATGGTATAGACCTTCACGGTCCTGTGTGCTGAAAGTGCCTCTGCCATAAATTCATGCATGTTCATCAATACCATGTGTCTTCCAGGTGGAAAACGTGATATGCAACTGGAGTTGAAGTGAGATGAGTCAGTGAAAAGTTTTGGATTTTATATATACAAGAGTCTCTCAAAACCTGTTTCTCAGGATATACACAGGAAGAAATGACTGATAAGCATCCTTTTATTCCACTGCTGTGGCTGCCTATCTGTGAAAAGGACAGTGGTTGCATCTGGACATCTACTGGCACTATTCCAGTGCCCAAAGTCATGTCCCCTTGTGAGTGGCATTCAATGTGAAGGTCAAAAGAAGGAGAAGTGTTGTTTCTATCCCAAAGTCATACATTAATTCCATCTGTACTGCCAGATGAGTGTAATTACATGCTGCTATTTCCTCAGGGAAGACCACAACCACAATATTTTCAAGCAGTGCCAAGCTAAGTCTAAGGCCCATCATCACAATAGACTTAGAGGAATCAGCCTTGAGAAGTAACATATCTGAGATTCCCTCTGAGGTCAGTCGTTCAAAAGCTACAGGGAGCTTTTGCTTTTCCTTTTTGTCAAATGTACATCAGTAGTAGAGGATCTTCTAACAAAACTACAAACAAAGCTGGGGGAGGTGTATCGTGCTCTGAGCAACTTTGGAATGATTTCAGAGAAATTCCCTTGATTTATGCCTGCATATAGACCAGCTAACACTGATACAGGCATCTGATGGTTTTTTTTTTCCTTTTTCTTTTTTTTTAATTAGAATTTCTTAAAACTCACTTGGAGAGTCCTTAAATGCTAGTGGATAGGTTAGTCACACACTACCCCACTTCTCTTAGTTCTCCAAATAAGATGCCAGGTGTAATCTCAAAGAAGCACAAGACCATAGGTTTTGCTGTTTTTGTGTTAAATATCAATGATGTCTCACATCTTGCCGGAAGGGAAAAAACATTTGGAGAAGTAGGACATGGATGGCAGCAGGGTGTAATTGTTTGAATTTTTGAATATATTGGCTTCAAATTTCTACTGAATACTGAGGAATGGTTGTCTTCCATATTCTGTGTATCAAATAGTGATCCCTTAGCCACCTAAGATCTTAGCCCGCAGGGTATCTGTGGATATATTCAGAGGTGTGAATCTCAGCTGATGATTTGATGCTGACTATACTAAAGTTAATTACTTATACCAGATGTGAAAGTTTAAGCAGCAAAACAGCAAACCAGAAGCAGAATCCAGGAATCCAGAGTTCCCAAGTGCTCAAGTATATTCATTAAACCTTCTGGTATATATATTTATTTATTTATTAGATATTTAAGACCCATTTAAGATCTACTGTATCACTAGAGAAATTATGACTTCACTGTAGGAAGGAACAGTACAAATGAACCAACCCTTAGTTCAAGCAAAACAACCAAAAAGTGTTAATCAATAAACAAGTGAAGGTTTTCGAGAGCTTTACAAGCATACAAACATCCAAGCTTTTGTAGTGGAGGCTCCAGTTCAAGAACCTGTTGAAACTCTGGGACATAAGTGGAAGATAAAAAACTACAAGTGCTCCATGCATAAAACGGTAGAGCATGTCAGAAAAAGAGTGAGAATCTGAGATGCATTCAAAAGACAGCTTAAGAAGATACAAGCAATAGGCAGGATGAAGGGTGTTATTGAACATGTTATGATGCTTGGGAAGAATCCAGATAAGCACCTGAGCAGCTGCATATTCTAAGCAATCTGTTGCTGGTTAATGAAGGAAGAAGGGCAGTCAGTCACAATAATCTCAGCCCAGCGTTATGTATGCATAAATCAGGTTTTCATCATCTTTTGGAAAGAGCCTAGTCCAAAACATAGAATAACTTTCAGGTGGCAACAAGTGCACTGTGGAAACTCATCTTCTGTAAGCAGGCACATTGGTGTACCTGTTCTCTGGGGAAGCGCTCACTGTAAACAAAAGGATATAAGACACTGAACAAGCTGAGGAAAGTTTTAGAAATTATTACCTACATGTCAGAGCAACTGACTGTGCTCATTCATCAGCTTTGGAGGTCAGCATTTGCATGGGCAGACGTCAAACTAGTTAGATCTTTACAGGGTAGGTGCCCATTCTTGATACTCATTTTTCTTTATATTCATAGATGAAGGCACTCCAAGGCTGGGTTTCTCTGGCATATTTCAGATGGTTACACAAGGATGAGTGCAGCCATTCCTAATAATGACCATTTCACTCTTTTTTTGCCCATAAAGCAGGTTTACAGTAAAACTACCTCAAATGTAGATGATTACATGCAATTGCCACATAGTTAGGTGGATATCCCCCCTTATTTTAGCACTGGACATAGAATTTTCAATGTTAAGCTTTGGAATTGAAGTTAGAGATATTTAGGATGGAAAAGGCTGTCTGAGATTCTTTGCTTATCTTGAAGCTTTGGTGGTTCCATTTACACTAAGCTATGAAGTGTGATCCACAGATCCTCAAGCTATCAGCAACCTGTGTGTGTGAATATGTTCACACAGCAATGCATCTTGCTTAGCGGCTCATCTTTAGAAGTGGTATAATCATGCTGTCAGAGCTAAGGAATGATATGAATAGAGAAATACTGTTTTCAAAACATGTTTGATAGCACAGCAGCACGCTTCCCAGTGTGTTGGATTTCAGGGCATGAAAAGACGGTTTGAACTGCTTTGCATGCATGATGCAAAATATACTCTAGGTATTCTTTGGTTACTGCAGTGACCTCAGTATGATCTCCAGTCCATCATTTTCTTCTCTTTCTATTTTTTTTCTACAACTGAGATATTTTAACTGTAATATTTGGTGGCTTGAAACCAGAATAGAAAAACAGGAAGTGTCATGGACTATGTTTAAGTTACCAAATAATTCAGCTGAACAAACAAACAAAACCCAACATAGACTCCTAACAACTCTTAGGAGACAAGGAAGATTCTGTTTTAATTTAAGGGTTTATTAAAAAAAGAAGTTCCTAAATTTGCATTATATTTGTAGAATATTTTTAAAAAGTAAAAAGCAAGCTAAGTATTTTCAAAAGTAAACATTTTATATGAAACAACATCTTTTGAAATTATTTTCTTTTCAGATTGACACAATAATGTTGTTATTATTACCAGCCACAATAAAGAATGAAAAAATGAATGTGGCTATCTTCATGTGGTCTCGTTGGTGCAGCCAAACTCTGAGAAGAGTTACACAGTGAAAGGACAGGAGACCAGTTCCAACACATAAGAGTTCCAACTCACAAGCTGGAACGTGGAAAATTCTGTTTAGATATTTGGAAAAAAATATTTTTTTCAACACGAAAGTGATTAAACATTGTAATAGGTTGCATACTATAGGAAATCTCCATCCTTGGAAGTATTCAAAATGCATCCTGGAGAAGACCCTGAGAGCCTGACTTAATGGGACTCTGTTCTGAGCAGGTGACCTACAGAGGTCCCTTCTAAACTCAAGTTTTCTGTGATTTCTCTTGGATGCAAATCAAGGGCCTTGTTTGAAGAATCATAAAATTCTGTTCTCATTCACCAGCTGCCATCTCTTGACTTGTGTCAGAAAACCCAGTAGGTAAGAAACGAGTTGTGTCTAGGACCCCTTCTCCACCTGTACCAGAACCACAGTATGTCCCGAGAGCCTTTTTTTCACACAATGAATATACTAAAAATATATCCAAAACTCATGTCATTTGGAGATGAAGAGCTTCCATACACACCTTCACAACTTATATGTAGATAAAACACTTGTCAGAAGAGGACTCAGAACCTGAATTGGACTTCTAGGTGCTTCAATCAGGGCTAAAAGTAAAAGCATAACACCATTTTTCTAATACCCAGCTTCCCTGTTCTTGTCTGCATTGGCACACTTCTGTCCATGTGTTGAAATCTGAACAACATTTGTCACACAGATTTTGCTTCTTCATTTTCCATATGGCCCGAAGTTCCCTAGACCTGAATCCTTAAGAAATGATAATCTCTTCTCATTCTGAACTCAAAAGTTGATCTTATTTGAAATGAGCAGAATTTCTTACAATTAAGATCATGGTGGGGAAAAAAAAAAAAAAAAAAAGATGATGTTCCTAATCAGAAAGCCTATATATTCTTTAGATCTGGATTATCTTTAAATTTGAGGGGCCCAAAATTATTGTACTGGAACCAGGAAAAGGCTTCAGACTCAGTTTAAGATCATCTAAATCTTAGGTGCCTTGCTCCCTGGGCTAAAGTTAGGCATTCAGAAACCTTCTGATACAGGTGTGTATAAGACGAGCACCTTAGAATATATTCTACAAACACAAGTGCTTAGAAGGAAGATACCTAAACTAGCAAAGAGAAAATCCTTAAATCTCTCTTCACTGTAGCATGCAGTTCTGTTTGTTTATTCTTTCTATTATTACTATATTTTTTAATGGAAAAAGTGAATTAATGCTGATGTCTAAAAGTCTCCCCGATTGGGCCATACCTCTATGACAGATAGATACATCTGTGAGCATCACTTTGGGGCTTACTCACTGTTATTCCCAGATGTGCATTTTACCAGCATCAGAAACATATGACTTGATGGGATTTAGATGCTACGTGTGCAAAGTGGAAGGCAGGGATCTGTGAACTCCAATGGATGTGAATTACGATCACTAGGCTTCCTCAGGTATAATTCATTAGTAAGAGGTATAAAAGAGTAACTTCTCCTGTAAAGTCTCATTAGACTGCAGTGCAGAACAATTGGAAAGCAGATGTCAAAAAGCCATGTATTTGGGTTTGCAATCATAAGATTAAGTTTAAAAGATAAAAAGGGCTTAACTTGCTGTCTGATTTCTCATTCTATACAGTTCACTTTCTTCACATTGTCTGTACACCTGTGGCCAAATAAATTTTATTTTCTTATATAAAAACAAAGTTGAGAATCTCACTTAACCACATAATTTTGCAAGCTGGATATGGAACACATAATCGTTTCCTTTTCACAAGCTTTTACATGACGGTTCTGATTCCCATGGTAAATGATCTCCTGTAGTTTTTGATTGAAGTATGGACTACAACTGAACTTGACCAACTTACATCTGATCCCAAATCTCACCTTGAAAGCAGTTTTTTTTTAATCTTGCCTCGCTGATTTTCTAACTGACCATTTCTAGTCTTACATCATGTTCTTTAGTTGTTCATGTTCATCCCGTTCGGGATGAATTATTGATCATTTGGACACACTCCAAAATGCACAGACACCTTTTAGTGCCTGCAGATAGTTCATACCATTAAAGGCAGCCATCTCTTGTAAACATGCTTCCCTTTTCTGATTCTGCCTTCTGCTCTCCTATATAAAACACTTCCAGCTTTCAGATTCTTTTCTCTGAATATGGTCTTCATTCCTCATGAAATTACCCAGTCATTGCTCCCCGCACAAGCATGTGGTCCCACACTGGTCTGGAACATATAGAGGGTTATTGTATTACATGGTTATTTGTGACCTGTAAAATTGATACCAAGTTTATTACAGTGCAGCTGACTTGGTTTCAGATTTCAGACGTTATTAATCATAATAGAAAAGAGTGTAACAGCAGGAGCATGTCTGATGGAGGAGACTTCAGACTGAGTTTTGTCCTGTATGTGGGTTGAAAAACAGTTAAAACTATCCATATTTTAAGCCAAGTTCCTTACTCGTGAGATTTATAGTTCCTTGCATTTGCTTTTAAGGCTACTAAACATATAAGGAGAATTATGCCCTTGGAAGCTTAGCGTTGCTTTTATCAGGGAAATAATAAAAATGAAAAGGCAAATAAAGCTCAAGATAGAAAAGCAAAAATCCCCAGTTCAGGGCTTCTTCAACACATTATAATTGTTGAAATAGCTTCATGGAATGGAGATTTATGAAATACTAAGGGATAGATTCTGATTGAAGTTACCAGGCGGTAAACTGGAATTATTCCCACGACATGAACAGATCTATGTTAAAGAAAATAGAATTTGAATTTAGGTGGAATTTGTTGGCAAGTTTGTTGATTTTCATCTCACTGAGTCATTAATGTAACTCCAGCAGGAAAAGGCCAAGACGCTTAGAGAGAGGATGCAATGATTAGTTCCACTTCCAACACAGTCATAGAATCAGTATATATATATATTTATATAAAATTTGCTGCAACAAGAAACACCAAGAAACTCTTATAAGTAAAAGGAAGTGTCTTATATGTACCTAACAGAGCTGGATAAATTAATCAGTGAGAAAGCATGCAAGGAGCTGTGGCTCACACAAGAGCCCCATAAGTGCCTTATTGCAGGGCAGCAGTTGTGTTATCACTGCACCCAACGGTGGAAGTGTAGCAGTGGAGCTACAATGATGGTGGTTGGCATCAGGGAAGGACTCACCACACGCTAATAGAGGTATTTCTAACTTTGGTTATAATACTAAAGATTACAGCTCTGCAAAGGGACAACGCCTCAAAGGCGCAGGCTAGCAGAAAGCCAGAACTTTCCCAGTGGGCAGATACCTTTAAACTGCTTTCCTGATGCTTGCTTTGAAATATGCAACACCGGCCATGTCATGCCTGCAATCTATGCAGAGACAAAATGCAGTGAGCCCATTACTATACTGTTCTGCCTTCTTTTGTGAGGGTCACCAAAAAGAGTTTCTGTGTACTATGGAGAGGAATGGGTAATTTGACATAGGAAAGGTTTGATGCTTCAAGCATGTGATTAATTTCAAGCTTGGGATTTCTTTTACTGAAGGCAGGAGGTACCCTTTTACAGAGTATTTAAATCCTTTACTGAAGAGATCCAAGCTTTGCAGCATTCCTGCAAACACAAACATTAGGCAAAATTGATGGAGTGAATTGTTAAAAAATTATTTGCCCAGCTCTCTTCAAGATCTTAAAGACAATGTGTTGACACTACAAACAGAGGGGTGAAGGAGAACAAAACATAACCATTTATACAGTGTTTCTTTACTCTGTCAGATCCTCCAGACTGCAGAAGCTCTTAGAAAATGCCAATTTATTTCAGGGATATTCAGCACAGATAGCAAATAATTTTGCATAAAGCTTAAAACTCAGTACACACAGTAAGGCTAAATCCCAAGAGCATGTCTCAGCTTTGAACAGTGCTGCTTAGGAGAAGAAGTGATTGTATATGCAAGAGGAAATCAGAAGTAAAAACCATCTATGCTGAAAAATGGAATACCAAATGGGGAGATAAATAATGTGCTGTTTCAAAGTAAGTCTTGCCACACAAATCCTATAATCACTGTGAGAAAATGGGATTATGTAAATATATTAGTGATTAGCAAAATTACATATTCATAATTATTTAATTTTATTATCTTCTGAAACTTACACAAATAAATACCTACTGTACCTGCATTTTCCCCATCTGCTTCTTTGTCATTTTTTGATAATTATTATCTATAAGCTATACAATATATGACCCAGATAATGAGCTGGATTTTGTTGAGCAAACATTTATCATGTAGTGCCATAAATGACTTCAGAGCAGAAAGGACAAACTGATGGTTTAAGTGTATGGATGAGAATCAAGAAACATTAATTGGTTACTCAGAGAAAGACAGTTACTTTTGTGCCTCATTTTTGGGGTAAGCAAAACGGCCCAATTGCCTGCCCAGAGGTCCCCTTGTTAAAATTTATTGCATCATACATGAGAGGAACCAGAGCAGCTACCACAGCAAGGCAAGGAATGGCACAAGACAGAACTTGAAGCCCAAAAGGGAGGAGAGTAGCATGCAGCCAAGGGAGAGCAGGTAGCTGGCACCTCACCAACTTGTTACCCAGAAAGGCTTGTTATGCAGAATGGCTTAACAACCGTCAAGTCTGGCTGAAGGGAACATAAAAAGGGAATGCTATCCAGGGCTTGGCTGTTGCTTCTCTAGAGAAAAAGATTATGAAGTTTTTATGGCCACAGTTTTACTTTAAGCATTAGTTATAATTACTCCGCTGGCTCACCTATTAGAAATGCACTGTCTCCATTGATTACAGGCATTGCTCATTCACCATTCTCTTTGTTTTGTTTCATTTGATTGAATGCCAGGAAGTGTATTACAATAGCCCAGGAGACCAGCTAAGGTCTTGGGCTAGGGATCTGTGAGAGAGGCCTTAAATTTGAATCCAATCCTTGACACCACCAAATAAGTCACATTGAAAGCTAAATGAGGGCATTCAAAACCTGTGGGTTCCCATGCTCCACAGTGTTTGAACACCAAACAGTCCTTAACTGTACACAACTTTATAAAAGCAGATATCTACGTGCAGCCGTGGAGGAGCACACAGCACAGCCATGGATGAGGTCTGGAGGAGGCACAACCCATGGATACCCCCACGGGAGCAGCCCTGGGCTGGAGCTGTAGCCCATGAAGAGGAGGCCGCGGTGGGGCAGGAGGGCTGGGAGAACTGCTGCCCTTGGGGCTGTGCTGGAGCAGTGAAGGATGGGCTCCGCAGGACGAAGATGTGTTGGAGCAACGCTGTGAGAGCTGCAGCCTGTGGGAAGTCCACGTGGGATCAGTTGGGGAAGGTCAGCATCCCGTGGGAGGGAGCCACGTGGAGCAGAGAGTGACCATGGAGGAGTGGCAGAGATGAAGCATTACGGACTGAGAGCAGCCCCCATGGCCCATAAACCTGTGGTGCTGTGGAGAAGAAAGTAGAAGCAGGTGGGTGGGGGGAAGATGCTTGTAGTTAGCTTTTAGTTCTCATTGTTCCAGTCTGTAAAGTACGTTAATCTCCTTATGCTAATGCACATGATGGTAATTGGTGAGCATTCTCCTTGTCCTTATCTCCAGCCATGAGCTTCTTTTCAGTCTATTTTATCCCCCTATTCTTTTGAGGAAAGAGAGTGAGAGAGCAATATGGTGGTGCAAAGCAGCACATCGTGTTAAAATTACCACAGGCATTTCACACCACACCTAATCTAGTGTAATTTTGGATTGTTGCCAAGAGAGATAGACTTCTTCCCTTCCCTTCCCTTCCCTTCCCTTCCCTTCCCTTCCCTTCCC
>NC_034409.1:185166945-185191055 GCF_002078875.1 Numida meleagris | reverse complement strand
TCCTCTTCCCTCCCCTCCCCTCCCCTCCCTCCATCTCCCGGTGCAGATAACAGCAGGTGCAGGTAGATAGCAGATAGATAGTTATATACTTCCTCAAAGCCCTTTCTGTTTAGCAGAACTCTTGTTTGACTTTTTGACTCATGTCTTCCCACAGATGAGTTAATAGCAAAACTTTTTTCTTCCAGAACGAAGCTTAGAAAACGAGATTTCTCATCTGAGAGCAGTATTGACTTTTAGGAGAAGGTAAAAAAAAGAGAGCAAGGAATCCTCATGAATCGAGATTAAAACTCAAAGAAATACAGTGCAAGAGGTCTATAAAAATTAGTAAGAGTACTTTGGAATTACTGCATCTTACCTAAATGTGGTGTTGACAAACTGAATCCCTATTAGCCGGCCACCCTGAATTCCCTTTGATTACAAGAAAGAGGCCATCTGGAGGCTGTGACAAGCTCAAACATTTATTTTGAGAGGAAAAGCTCACTCTTCCTTGCGTCGACTACTTCAAGCTTAGAAGTCTAAGTATCCAAATCTAAATATTTGAGTTCAAGCATTCATTTTTCTAATCAGTCACTAAATTTTTCATGTGTATATTCTCAAATGTAATACACGGATCTAGCAAAACCTTAATATTGTTGACTGGATTTAATATAAATGTTATAAAAGAATGAAACAAGAGAAAAGAAAACAGATATTTTTCATCTGAAACACTATTGTGGATCTCATTATAGTCAGTGTAACCTATTTCTCTGCTTCCTGCCATAGTTTTGCTTTCACACCGGAGCTAACACAGCAGCCTTATTCACAGAGGATGAAACTTGCCAGCAAGTTCCCACCCAGACTGCAATGAGTATTCACTAATGTATCATTTCCTTAGAGCACCAGAACCCCCTTAGCTGAGGCATCATGTTGTCATTTGCCCATCTTCAATTCCATTGCCTTGAACTGTCACTCCTATCCTGCTTTTTAGCGTTCATTCAGATTTAAAGTCTAGGAAGGTGGCTGAGGTGTGACCAGTGTATTTAACGGAGTCACAATGCCCTTTGCCCTCCAAAGCATATATTATTGCTTGTGAGAAGCTCAGTTTAAACATCTACAAATCCATTTCCTTGTCCCATTGTAACTTTCTCTGAAAGAGCTTATTCTGCTGCAGGGATCACATCATTTTTCAGCTGCTATGCAAATGTGTTGACAGTACAACTTGTTGTGTCATGATCATAATGATAAACATCATTTCAGTTCCTCTTGGTGATGATCTCCATTTGTTGGCACCTGCCCTTGTCTTCTTGGTAGCCTTTAAGCATTGCAGATCAGGTCTGTGTTCCTCGTCCTTAGCTCCATCTCACTCTGGATAATAGAATCAAAACACATGCAATATACAAAAAATTGGGGGTCATATTTCCTTCAAATAAAAACTTATGGGTTCTGATTCTGCAGAGTCAAGTGTCTTATGCTAATAAAACATTGAACCTTTCTGTTCTATGTAAAACTGGCCTTTTGAATGGGCCACCATCTGGTCTTTAACTTTTATATATGGTCTGTATTGATGCCTGAAGTTAATATCACACTTATATTTCCATTCTTAAAGCTCATTACTAAAAGCGTATAAATTTAGCCATTAAAAATGAAATAATCTGTACTCAGACAGCTGTCAAATGGATTTCAAATATATGAATGTAAGCAGCTGTGTTCCTTTTGGGGATGCAGAAATCATGTTTTCTTACTGCAGAATTTTTGCAAATCTGAAATACTTCCGATGGCTGAGCAGAAGACAGAGACATGAAACTTGGACAGTGAAGTATGACTTGCAGCCATGGTTTCATGTAATTCCAAGGAAAACCTGTTTTAACGTGGCTGCTTTTTAGGGGTTTGAAATGTCTTTTCCATATGCAGTGTTCTTCATCTTTCACCTGTAGAGGACCTGCCAGTGCTCCGCTGATACAGAACATGTGTGGAAGCTGATTAGAAATTTCCACTTTCCACTAAGTTGTTAATATGCATGCAGCACTGGAATTTGGGGGAAAAAAAAAAGAAGAAAGAAAAAGAAAAAAGAAAGGAAAACATTAGGAAAAGAAAAAGGAAGATCTTCTTAATATATATGTTTACAAGAAACAGGAAACCTTGTCTACATAGCTGTATGTGTTTATAGAGCTACTTACATAGAAAAAGCCTCAGGAGGAAGAATTTCCACACTGCATGTACAAGAGACATCAGCAACTTAAAAAGCTGCCAAAATATGTACTGGTGCAATCAGAATTAATTAAAGCAAAAGAAAATACTTTTTTTTGCAAAATATGAAAGTTTCTCTTTTGAAATTCTCCATTCTCTTACAATAAAACTGTTAATGTTCAGTTATCACTAAGTAGCATATATAGCTTTCCTATTTACTACATATCATATCATATTCCATAGGTTTTCGTTCCTTAATATCTAATAATGGAATTTGTATAATTCATAGACAACAATGTTTTCAGGTCAGGAAGAATCAGTAGTGCAATTTAATCTGAACCTCGAAAAACCAATGCTATGAAATATCGTCCAGTTTGTTTTCTGTAACAACTGCCTTCATTAAACTTCTTCTGAACAAGTTAAACCCCTCTGTATTTGTTTCTCAAAGTGGACACCTGTATTTGTTCAGCTGAATTGCTCCCAAAGCTACATTACTCTTTGCTTGCATTTGGAGATTTATTTGAATGCTTTCTTTTTGTATATTCTTTCCCTTGCTGAGAAGGCTGCACCGTCCTTTGAGGAGGCCCAGATTATCCAGAACTTCTCAGTAAGTCGGCGTGGTGTGACACAGGGTCTATGGAGTATCCATCAACCTTCTGTAATGACAACTATAAGCCAGGCAAGAGCATTCCAAAAGGCTCAAGTCTTCTCCAAGACAATTGAGTCAAACCCATGATCTCCATTGACTCTTACTGGAGCTCAGACACATAGTTCATATGAAAACACTAAAAGTCGCTGGTATTCATCTTAAATTGATTTGCCTTCTAATATAATTTACTCTTGAAATCGCATATTTTTCTCAATTTAAATGTCTCTGGCTTTAACTTCTAAGTATTAGGTTTTATTACGCTTATTTTCTGCATAAAATAATTCACTAAAAGATAACTAGAAAATTTCTCCTTGAATAAACTAGAATCAGGTCATCTCTTAGATCCTAACTGTACTGCAATTCTTTTCTACAATTGCCCTGACCCTTGAAACCAGCTGTTCTTCTATCCACACCAAATAAATTGTTCTGATGAGTGAATAAAGAGAAAAGAACATGTTAATGTGAAGGAATAGGCAGAAATGAGAATGAGCTTTTTAAGCTGACAGATTATTCTTAACTGAGTTTATTTGACAAGAACATATATTACAATCCTTAATACACAGGAAGTCAGAAAATTCTTAGCACGTGAGTGAGTAACAGGTTTTTAAAGGGGAGAAGACCTCTACGTGTCTTAAGAGAAGTCTGATCCTTTTTACCTGATTTTAAAAAGTGACAAAGATATCTGTAAGGAAAAGAAAATTCTTCCCTTGGATGGACAGCCATAAATGCCATTAGAACACAACAGAAACACAAATGTCAAATAAATTTTAAACAAGGAAACACTGGGAGTAGGAGGAATAATAGAGGAGTGATGTTTGTTTTTGTATTTTTATATTTTAATGCCCTTTTGAACTCTTCCATCCATGTTTTGCTTGATTCTCAGAATCACAGAATGACTGGGGATGGCAGGAACCCCTGGGTCCATCTGGTCCAACCGCTGCTCCAGCAGGGACACCCAGAGCAGGTGCCCAGGGCCGTGCTCTTGACCTCTTGTCCTGGCACTGGGCACCACTGACAAGAGCCTGGTTGCCTGTTTCTGTCCTCTCTGTGCTTTCCTTTCAGGTATTTACATACATTGGTAGGATACACAAATCTCATCAGCATATTTTTCATAAATAAGGCTTTAAAAGTTTAAAACAAACAAAAAAGCAATAAAAACAATTCCCACTGTGCTATTTCCACATTTGGTGAGGCAAATGCCAAGATGACTTCTTTCTGTGCAAGGATCCAACAGCGTACAGCAAACATCAGGATTAAACAAAAACCCACCCCTCCTTTTCTATGACCAGAATGCTACATCCACAGAGGTCCCAGTTATAGCCCCAGAAATATTCTAAAAGTGCATCAGCTTCAGTCACCACAAAATCAACTTCTGATACATGAGAAGTTCTGACATGCTGACACAATACGCCAAGAATGGAAAATCACAGCCTAACAGAAGCCTTGCAATATGCTTCAGCTGGCAAGGCTGAAAGATTTGAGAATTTTGAGAGAGCCGATTTAGAGACAAGAGACTACCAGCTCTACAGCCTAGATTTCCACAGGGATTTAGAGGCAATTCACGGAATTAAGACGAGTAAAGTGATCATGGTGTGGCATGTGCCCAAGGTGAAGAAAGGCCTCTATTTGTATAAATACTTTAATATAAACCGGTGCAAGTACTGGAATCCAACATAATCCCTTTAGTGCCTGTGTACCTCTACCCAACAAACTATGAAGCTATCAGTTTTACCTGAGATAGATGAGTACCTTGCTCAAAGATGTTGCGTGACACACAGACAGGCAGCACGTGCATACCTGAAACAGCAAATAAAGACACTTCCACCAAATGTAGTGAATTAAAGACCTAGCATAGTTGATTTAATTGGATTTTGATGAGGGAAAATACCCTTTTTCTTCTGAGAATGGAACTCATAAGAAGCACAACTTTATATGTTTTACATATTGTATTACGTAGCCTCCCCCTTGCTGCATTAACACGCTGTAGTATTAAGACCTTCTAGAATTCTAAGGTGTGTTAAAATAATAAAACTGCCCCACTGAGATTTAATAACTCCCAGACTAGATTTCAGAGGGAAAACAGCAACTCCATGCCGCAGGTGCTTTTCATACTCTCAATCCTTTAACAAGGGCTGGGTTTATTTGATGGCTATATGACAGTCGTTGTTCAATTCTTTTGCAAGAAAAATAAGTAAATACAGCTTGATGTTCAGTGAAACGTGATTAGAAACTGCCTTATAAGCATCATTTGAATTCTAAGGAAATTTCCTGTTTCTTGATATTACAGTCAAAATTATAACTGTAATGAGAATGTCCTTGAGAAGACATGAAAACTGGCCTCTTCTCAAACAAAGTGTGAAAAAATGCTATAAGAAAACAGATGCATCTTTTTTCTGATGCACTAAAGGATACTGGGAATATCAAGTTGTGGACCGATAATTAGTTTAGTGCATAATTCTAGCATTTTCACAGATACACAGACATGTGAGCTGGATTGCACACTACACATGCGGAGTCAGTCTCCTCTCTGCTACTTTGTCTTCTTCAGTAAGAAGGACACATGTGTGATCTCTACGGTTCAGTGATCCAAAAACATCTCTCTTCAATGCACCTTCTTCATCCTCCCCGCATATTCATTTCAAAGAAACAGTGCACAGAGTGACTCATGCATTTAGGAGAAATACTATCACTGAAACCCAGCTTCCAAAGCATTCCTCTTCTAGGAAAGTCTTTGGCCTTACTATTTTCTTACTTGCTCAGATTTCCATCCAGATATTTTGCAAATTCCTTTTAATTCCATTCCTTATTATAAGTCAAATGTTCTCTAAATATTTTCCAGTATATATAATTCATGAGAAAGGCTGCCAAGTAGAAAACTCCCTTTCCTGTCATAGGCATTGCCTTCTCGCCCTGTCTTCCCTTTTGATTTGTACTGTAGTAACTGCAGAAATTGCAGCCACACAAAGATATTATTCGGTTAGCCTTTAATGTCCTTCTTATCTGTCTAGATTTGATTTAAGGGCAGCAAACCAGAAGAAACATTAGAGTATGGCCAGTTTCGAGATTAACATTGTTTTAGTAAATTACTGCCCATCAGTTCACATGGTGTAATTGACTTTGAGTATTCTCTAAATGCTTGGCTTCATTTATAGCACTTCTTTGCCTCTTTGGGTCTGGTACATAAGCAGTGATTCAAATCAAGCCCTTTAACTTTCAGTTGCATCGAAGTAGGAGAGCAGGCACAGATGAATTCTAGTCCCAGTCTTTCTCTGCACATTCTCCAATGTTAGCCGAGCTGGCAGCTAATCCCTGTTAATCCACCTTTCTTCTGAACATCACTTCCAAGCCAAAGTCATGCACAGTGATTTCTAAGGTCTAAATAGGCCCTCAAATCCTCCTTTTCCCCTAACCTTTTACGCTAAGGATGGATCAGATTATATCTGATCTGTTTATTTTAAAATCTGAACCTTGAAAACCTTTCTGTGGATAAGGAGCAAAGTCAATATAAAATCTATTCCTCACTATATTGATATACACAAAGTTGTTTTTAGGGGCACAGTTTCAACATAAAGAAAAACAATATTTTTTCTTCCTGGATTCAGTAGAGAAAGTTGGAAATCTCTTCCCCAGGGCACTAAAGGAAGCTTGCCTTCATTGAAAACCCTACAACTAGATTCAACTTCCTAGCCAGCAGTTATTTTAATTATCTTCAGGTGAAGAACTGAATTAGAGTAGTTGCTGTACTGAGAGTCCCTGATGTGTACTCCATCTGATTTGAAAGTGTTTGTCATCTTTAAAAAGCATGAGAAGACTAAAATCTTTGCAAAATAAATAGATGAATAAATAGATAAGTAGATAGATAAGATGCTCTAAAATAAAGGTATTTAAGAATAAACTTTGTACAGCTCTTTTAAGGCACTAATGAAGGTGAAAACCTTACACAAGAGATGATGTACAGCTGAGACTGCATGCTGTCCCCCAGAGGAGCCCAGTCCTGGCTGGACACAGCATTTCATATTTACATCTCACCACCATTGCCCTTTTCCCACTCCAGCACCCAGCATCTCAGATCTAGATGCTTGGTCAAGCCGTGATGTGTCAGCTGGAGCCTCCCCACATCCACTGCCCAAGACAACACCACCCCGCAGCCTGACAGAATCTCAAACACAGCATCAGAAACCACTAAGAGGGTTGCTTCTTCCTGGGGTTATGTTAGAACTGGCCTATTGAGAGAAAAGTCTATTCCATTCCAGTGTCTTGTTTAAAACAGTAGCCAGAAATATGTGTCGAGGCAATAGTTTAAAAATAGGACAAACACAGCAATATGTCACCAAGGAGCTGGTTTCCAGTCTCCGCTAATTTTCAATAGAAGAGTTTTCAAAAACAGAGGTGGTGCCTTTGGTTTCCTTTGCCTTCAGTTAACTTTTTAATCCCATTTAGGGCAGCATCCATTACATCCTGTGACAAGGAGTTCCAAAGCTTACCTGCATAATGTGTGAAAAGCCATCTCCCTCTGATGGTTTTGTCTGCAGGTTTCCCTTTGCTGCTCCCTAAATCTCATATAAAAAAAAGTGAATGATCACACACCGCTTATCTTTTTCATACCTCTCATGTTTTTGTAGATTTCTAACAAAGTCCTTCTTAGATGCCCCTTTTTCTAGGTGTCTGAGTACTAGCCTATGTCTTATTCTGAGTTGTTATACCTTCCAGACAGACACTAGCTCTCACAAAACACTGTAATTTTGACCCTCAGTGCCTTATGTGGAGCTGGAGATCACATGGACAGATGGATAACAAAGTCTTCCAGCACTAGCAATGAGGGTCAGTGTTCCTGGACTTGTGGGTTTTTTTTTGTATGTCCAGCCTAACAGGAGCTTTAAGTGTTGATAAATGCCTCTTTATACCAGGTCAAGTCATTTCCTAAAGAGGGTCCAGAAGTGATTATGCTGATGAAGCACAGGTGTCTGCCTTGCAGAGCTGACAGATTTATGACTGAGGCACAGCTCAGCCCTGGAGACATGACTGATTCTGCTTCCTGAAGCCTCCTCAGAGCCAAAGGCTGCGTGCTCGGCAGAGATCAGGTGTTTGAATACTGGATCCGTGTCCAAACTCAGTGCTGCAGAGCTGCAGGCTGCGTGCACAGTCCAT
The DNA here is from genome assembly GCF_002078875.1 of Numida meleagris. NCBI lineage: Eukaryota > Metazoa > Chordata > Aves > Galliformes > Numididae > Numida > Numida meleagris. The sequence goes on along the minus strand of NC_034409.1, from coordinate 185,183,092 downwards.
TCGGTGCTGAACACCAGCATGAAGTACACCCGTGATGAGGTATTTTACATCCACACTTGCAGCCTTACAAAGATCAGTAGGGCAAGGCCCTCCAGAGCTCCAGAGTTCGAGCTTCCTGTTCATTTAATAACATTCCTTGACTTGCTCATTCCCTTGAGTGTGAAAGAAAGGGCAGCACTTGATCTGGCCAGCGCTAATGCACAGCATAACCCCAGCATTTTCCTTCACTCTTCCAGCCTGTCATCATTTCCCCTGTAGGCTGACGCCTTTTTCACAGCAGGCATGATATCTCCTGCCTCAGCCCGAGAGGGTTAACCGAAATTTGCTGAAAGCTTCTAATACTCTAAAGAGGCTCCTGAAGCCTGAATTTGCGTTTATTCACAGCCCCTTCAAATGCGAATCACTTATGTAAAGCCCTGCAGCCCTAAGACTCAATTCGGATTACTTACAATTACCTGAAATTATTTGAACAGAGTAAAGCTCCCTCTTTTCAAGCTTTTTAAGATCAAAGAGTCAGACTTCACCCTTTACTGCTTGTCACTTTAAAACCCTGGAGTAACAATCAAGGGGCACCTTTTTCTGAGCGCTTCCATTATTTCCGGACTACATAACTGTGCTGCAATAAAAATAGGTGTGGAAAGTTATTTGCTTTTTTCTTCTATGTCATTAGAAGACTTTAGCTTCTAAGAATGAGTTGACTTTCCCAACAAGCAACTTGCTCTCCCTGTCTCTCTGCAGAGAGCTCCATTTTCATGGAACGCCCAGACATTTCCTGCAAAGCCACAAAACCAGCCTTAAAAGATCTGCATTCCTGTGATCATTCTAGTTGCAGAGGTCAAAAACGGAGGCAACCCAAAATCACAAGCCAGCTTCATGCATCTTAACAAGCAGCTTTGTTTTCTGCTGTGACTGTACAAAGCAGAAATCTCTCTTTTGCTTCCATTGTAGCTCGCCAATCTTTTTCTGCTGGACGGTAATGCCTTGTAATCATGATCCACAGGACCACTTCTCTCCTTCACCATAAACCTTTGATTACAGCTCTCATTTTCCTCTCACAAAAAAAAAAAAATCTCTTAACTGAAAACAATCAATTCTGTGCAGCAGGTTGGGCTGGCAGCAATTACCGCTGGGTTTGCATTTACTGTTCTATGATAAAAATAGAGAAGAATGCCCAATGTCTGCTCTGACACGGTAGGGACAGAAGGCAGTCTAAGACCTCAAGTAAGACTTTATGAAATCCAGTCACAATTGGAGATGGATTTTTGACAATAGCTGCTGGGGCCCTCTGAAACACCCTGTGTGTTATCAGATAGATTTGATGTGGCAAACGCCAGCCACTGAGGCAGCGGAGCCAGAGCTGACAGTTCCAGGCAGAGCCCACACTTCTAATGCAAGAATCACAGTGATAAAAGAAAGAGTAATAGACTTTGTCACTGTAATCCTTTCTATGGGATAAACCATTAGCTTTGAACTAGATGACATAAAAGGACAAAATGAATTACAATAAATTTCACTAATGATCAAGTAGGCATTTGGTGAGATCAGAAGAAAGGAAAATAACCAGTGTCCTGTCAGCTTCTGCTTTGGTATATGTCCATTAAAAAAAAATAAGGAATGCAATCCATGCGTCAGGGAGTGAAAAAGTTAGTCTAAATTCATCAGCTCTCATAGAATCGTACTCATGGAATCAGAGATGGCTTGGGTTGGAAGGGACCTCAAAGAGCATAGAATCATGGAATCATAGAATTGCTCAGGTTGGAAAAGACCTTCAAGATCATCAAGTCCAACTGCAAGCTAACCATACTACCCTAACTCTAACAACCCACTGCTAAACCATGTCCCTGAGCACCACATCCAAACGGTTTTTAAACACATTCAGGGATGGTGACTCAACCACCTCCCTGGGGAGCCTGTTCCAGTGCTTAACAACCCTTTCTGGAAAGAAGGTTTTCCTGATATCCAACCTCAGCCTTCCCTGGATCATCTCTTTCCAACCCCCTACTGTGGGCTGGGTTGCCAACCAAAAAATCAGGCACTACCTCAGCTTGCCCAGGGCCCCATCCAACTCTCTCATGATCTGAATGCTGTGAAATAACTGATTTCCATTCATCCCAGTATGCTTTGTGTCTCATTTATTGCACTGGGCACATTTATACCCCTTTAGATTTGTCAGGTAGATTTCAGCTCCAGAAGGAGAAATATACTGTTAGATAATGGTAGTGATCATCATGTACGCCAGTTCTCCGATATGGTTGCATATGTAAGCAGCTAGTATTTAAGGAGCACTAATTAAGGCTTGAATATTTTCTCTTTTTTTATTTTCCCCACTTGTGCATGTACATTACAACACAGGCAGTAATTATGTGACATGCAGTTATTAACTGCAAAATACAATAAAATCAATGCAGAATATTTTTGCCCACGTTTACATATATGGGACAATTTTATGAGGCTCCTTCAGACAAATTGTGTAGCATTTCTGGAATTCGTTCACCTGGATCCCTGAAGAAAAAGCTACTGACAGAGCCTGGGATATTTTTCAGACAAGGTCCCACATGGACCCCCCTCCATCTGCTCTGCATGGCTTCCTCGCCTCCTGCTGCCAGGCACTCCCTCTGCCTTAGGCCAGTTATGGGATTTTGAGTATGGACCTCAGCTACTTTTCTGCTTACGCTAACAGGTAAAAAATTGTTAACTTCAGAAACTTGCCCACTGGCTAAAACCAGTCAGAGATGGCACAGCACTGGCAGAATGACAACAGACCAGAATACATATGGAAAGGTGTTACCTGAGAGCTTAGGAGCCAGAAATGATCCAACAGAAGGGTTCGAGATAAGCCTGTCCCTCAGGGTTAGTGGCAGACGCCCATGCTTTGATGGCATTCAGTCCTTGCTTTTCCCAAAGATTTTCCAAGTGGATGTGATTTGTGGGGAAGAAATGACTGTGACATTTCAAAGCAGCAGTATTTTGCCAGAGGATTGCTATCTTTTTTTAAGAGTATGCTGGAATTGAACTTTATAACAGCCAGGAAACTAAATCTTTATTTAGGAAACTAAGGCAGTGGCCTGATTTTCTACAGTTTTGACTCCCTTGAAGGAGAAAACAGGACCTCTAGGCACTCAGTGGGGCTGAAAAACTACCCATTAACTTCGAAAACTATAGCCATCTCACAGCTGTATCCCTGCTTCATGTCATGCTGCTCAGTTCTCCTCAGCAGCAGAGGCACAAAAAAAGGCAGAGGGCTGCTCCGTGCACTGGTCTCTGTCCTCCTGCTTTGGGAAATGCAGCACACATGGGTTGGTTGGGGGTCACTCATGGATTGCTGCTTGTGTCTCACCCATCTCACTCATCCTTCTGCCGATCTTTCCCTAATAATGTTACTGTAATGCAAAAAAAGAAGAGAGAATTTTCTTCATTTACATAGAGTATGGAGTAAAACATAATTAAACCCCACACTGCAGATGCACTATAATAAAAAAGAGAAACTGTAAAAACAATTACAGGCAGGCATACTTACTGCTTCACATTTAAATAATAATGTGAACTATTAAGTAAACTAGGGCATAATCAGCTGAGGTTCATTAACTTATCTTACTGTAGAAATAGTACTACAATTTAGTACAATTAGGTACATTCTGGTAGGAAATGGTGATTTTCTGCACCATACTGGGCCCAGACTTAGAGATGCTGAGCTCTTTCGCCTCCCACTGACTTCTCAGTGTACGAATGCTCCCTTTTAGGGGGAACCTAGCACTGCCGTGGATCCAGTGCCTTGCAAAGAAAGTCAATGTGCTTAAGTATGTGATTTAAATCCAGTGGTATTGATGGTAAAACCTCCACAAATAGGCCACATCCACTGACCTATTCAGCTCAGGCTGTGTTACCTATCCATGTTTAAGGAGAGCAGAAATGAGATTGTAAAAAGGAGATATCTGACATTAGCCTGAACAGAGCAGGACCTCTGGCCTGAGAAGACAGAATCATAGAATCTTTAAGGCTGGAAAAGACCACTAAGGTCATCCAGTCCAACCATCAACCCATCCCACCATGCCCACACACCATGTCCCTCAGTGGCATATCTCCGCAGTTCTTGAACACCTCCAGGGACGGTGATCCCACCACCCCTGTGGGCAGCCTTTGCCAATACAGATGTAAACCTGTTTCAAGTAGAAAATACCTATGTCACTGCAGGCTCCCAGAAGTCCCAGGAGAAACCAATTCTTGCACTTAGCAAAAACACCACAGCAGATCAGCAGATCACCTCCCAGTGACCTTTTGAATCACAGAAAACCTTCCTTTCCACAGAATAAGGAGTTATGGCATAGAAAGCCTGAAAGGGTGTCCATAAAACCTGACTACATTGCAAATTAGCACCTTCACTACACATGTGCTCTTCCTTTCTGCATCTATAGTAGAAAAACAGACAGGGCTAGGGCCTGGACTCTGACCCTGAGGGCAAGTGGCATGCATAGCTGATGTCCATCCAGATAAATTTATTTCTCTTCAAAGCAGGATGATCTTAGGCAGAGTGCCTACCAGGTATGGTATGGTCCCTCGTCTCTCCAAGCACAATCTGGGACAGAGGTGGAGTGCACAGGCAAAAAGTTCAAGTAGTTAAGCAATATGGAAAATTACACTGGTGGTTGACTCGATGCCTTGACCCCATTTATTGTCTTTTCTTTCCTCAGAGCTAGCCAAGGCAGAATTTTGATGAAAGGGATTTGGTTTAAGGTCACAGAGGATGCTGATAGATTGGAGTGAGCATCTGGAGGATAGATTGGTAAAAATGTTTGAAGAATTTCCCTAATCTTTCTTAAAGTTCTCCTTGCTATCTGAATGTTTATGAATTGCTCATTTCCTCAGTTTTCATGTGAGTTTGATCAGTAGATACTATTTTCTTTCTCCTATCTGTTTGTGGAAGGAGATGCAATACTGTACCAGATGGAAATGCTGAAGGTCTCCCTGAGATCTCAGCCTACATAAAAGGACATCATTCTTTTTGGACAGCATTTTAATCACAATTTCTATGGGTGAAAATAGCAGCATATGGCACAAGAGAGTCAAACACACAGCTGCCAAGGGAAAAGAAACTCTTGTCAATACAAGGTAGGATCCATAAATATTACCTATGAAATTAACTTAAAATGTACTCTTAAGGTTACAGTCTTTATGTGTCCCTAAAATGCTTTCAGAAATTTCTCCAGGTTATATGAGGAGATTATGAGTTACAGCTGCCAGTGCCTTCAAGCAAAGTAAGTTGGAAAGAGATGCTCCATGTCTTCTTTACAGCAGGTGTTACTAGGAAAACAGTTCAGGATGGGGATGTTTTTAAACCTTGGAACGATGAACAATGCCAAGCAGAAAGTGTGTTACTAAGAGCTCAGATGAACAGCTCACAAAATGTTCTAAGTAAAGATCTGTTCAGTAAAAATATGGGTCAAGCAATGGGTCATACAACTGCTGCCAGTGAAATAATTCATGTTTAAATTAAATCCCTGTGTGTGTGCAATTAGGGATCAGAAAATGAAGCTTAGTTGTCTGAATACATTCATTCCAAATTTCTGATTCCAGTGCCTATACCTGGGAGCCAATAAACTGGAACTTTATCTTCATGGAAAGTTCCACAGATTTCCTGTGCAATTTTATTCCAGATTGGGGTTAAAGAAAAAAAAAAGAAAAAAAAGATGAAGAAAAACAAAATTTCATAATACTCTGTAACAGGAAATTTTAAGAGACAGGATGTTATTCTTTAATTGCTGGAATACATTATTGCAGCAAAACTTCATTTTAACTTTCTGAGTTTCCAAATGAAATGCAAAATGATGAAACCAGACTGAGATTAAAAAAAAAAAAAACTTTAAAAAATGAAAAGTTTTTGCAAAAGAATAGCAGGCAAGCCCTGTTCCCTAATGAAAAGCTGTCCCCAGATCATGTGACATAGCATTTTCCTCCTCAATGTTACTCCTTCGGAAAATGTGTGTACAGAATATACCCAAGGCACTTATCTGAGGCATAGCCGTGACACAGTTTGTTTCTATGATTAAGGTGTTTCAGAGGAATTTTCTGTGCTGTATGTTCTATAGACATACTCCATTGCTCTGTGGGTAAACATAGGAAATCTTAGGTCAAACTGAAAAAAAGAACATAAGTACATTTCAGGAAACAGAAACTAAGCAGCCCCTCTGGATTGCCATTCTCAAGGTTTTTCTGTAATGCTGCTTCCGTGATGTCTTGCAAATGGGCTTACCAGGATTCCACGGTCCCCAGATGATTAAACTTCTGAAAACAGGGCAGAATATTCCATTGCACATGTGTGAAGTCAGTTGCTTAATCGCATACAAACTCATAACTTTTAGAGGCATGCTATAGGCGATTTAAAACTGCTTCTTTTTCATCCACTGCAGTTCACCATACCCAGATCAAACCTGAGTATTTTCTTTTTCCATCTATTCCTTCCTTGTTAGACTTGCAAAACATTTCATCTCCCATGATGCACTTTCTCCACCCCAGGAAAGCAGTTGAATTACTGACTCACCTGCACACAGCTTTCTGTCTGCTTCTCTACCATGATCGTACAACTCCGTGCAATATTGCAAATTAGCAAAACTAATTTGATTTCCATTATGATGCTAATGAATACTTCCTTTCAAAAGTGCTACTGACACAAGACATTATATCAGAGTTGGCATTAACGTTAGTATGTATTTATGATTTTTATTCTTATAAATATAATTGATTTTCCACATTATTAAAATTGTCTGTACCCTCGTAAAAATGCCCTCTCAAGCAATTCAAAATCAGATGCATTGCTTCTGGTTTTTTGGACATTCTAATTAATCTGTTACACTGTTGTGATTAAAGCTTTTCAGAGTTCTGGTTCCTGTGATATAATCACCATCATTTTTATTCATCAGTTGTTGATGGTAGTGACCACAAAAGTGTTCAGCAATTTCCAGACATTCATAAGGGAGAATAACTGCCCTAAGGAGCTGAGAGTACAAAAAAGAGCTCATTAAAAGAGTATATATATTTTTTGGACTCAATGAAAATCTGTATTAGACCCATTCATCTCTTGCTTTAAAGGCTTTGCTCAACAGAATCAACAATATAGGGCTTAATCGAGAAACAAGGAAGAGTGGGCACGTGCCAGGGTGTAACATCTCGTACTGAAAATCCCACTTCTCTGTGTCTGTCAGAGTGATAAGGCACTGTGTTTGCGTCACAGCCAGGCTGTGCCTGCTGCTGGTCCCCAAGGCCCTTCCCAAAGCTTCGGGTACTTATGGATGCCTGTATCTGGCAGAAAAACACACATCCTGTAGGCCTCGCTCAGGTGCCTGTCCTAGTAAAGAATGGTGTCCAGCTTTATGTGGGTATAATAAAATCCCTGCATAAAACACTTCTTAAAAATCGGCTGCCCCTACCTCCTGAGACTGTATCCCATCAACTGCAGGCTTCCGATATCATCGAGGGCCAGGGAGGTGTGTGCACAGTGGGGAGAGGTGGGTTTTGTCACCCTGAAATAGCTGAAGGGATTTTCCTTGAGTTTTACAAACGTGTTGATTCAGTAGTCCTACTAAAGAGCTCATCTGGACTTTCGTTCAGTCTGAACACAGAACAACGAAGCTGAGCTTTGGTTATAAATCGAAATCCTTTGTAGCTGGCATCCAGCTTATAGCTGCAATTCAAACCAAAGGACAAAGCGTATGTTTGGGGGTTTTCTTTTAATATTCGCTGTTATTTGATTAACAGATTTTATTAGTCTGGCAGCAGCTGAGTTTCAATTCTGTTTGTGCAGAAGAGAACTGGTGCTTCTGAGCAGCTTCTGGTCTCTCAAAGCAATTTTGGGATGTGCTAATGGAAATTCCTCAAGTCCCTCTTCACACTCTTCCTCACTCTGCACCTTTGCTCTTCTTAATAAAAACGCACAGCCTAGAAAATATGGATTATCTCAGACAAACAGATTGAAGAGTTTTGTCTTTTACATTTAGTTGATATAAATCAGCAGCACAATCCCCAAATCTTAACATTCTGTGCATGTTTTTATCCTTTAAATCCAGGCAGCAGTTCTCTAGCCTTCTACCACGCCCTGCCCTGTTTTTACCTTTAACACTGATTTTATTGTACCTTTTTTGAGCAACAGTACCTCATTTCCTAGAACTGCATGCATTACTAATTTGTAGTAGGTTAAAAAGAGATTTTAGAAACAGACATTTATTTAAGGCTGAACTACAAATCATATGAGTTCTCATATCTTCCATTTCCGCACAATTTGACATGTTTAATTTACCAAGTCAAATAATTTTTTTTAGATAATTTAGACAATACTTCTAGAAGCATTTTAAATCAGGTGCTGAATCTATTCTGTACTCTTCCTAATGGGATTTAGAGAGCAGGGCTTGCAGTAAACAAAGCAGCAAATGAAATAAACCGCATTAATTAGGGTGAAACAGTAACGGAGCAGTTCTGGTTTTACAGATGGGCAAGATGTCTGATTGAATTTCCCAGGCTATGCAGATTGGCTGCAGATGGTGTGGAAAATGGTCCAGAACTCAGAATTCATATAATCAAAAACATTCTTAGATCGAAACAAGAATGTTTTCCCATGTGATGCTCCATAGCTTGCATCTTCATCACAAGCATTTGGTAAGTTTTCAAATCAAACCATAACATAAACCTCTCATAATACAGTATTCAGCAAGGCCTCTCATTAATGGTGCTATTATATCAAATAATTCAGTAACAGCCCAGCTCCTAGAGGCAAGTTAATTTGGCCTGAAAATATAATTTCCTGTGCCAACTGATAAGTGCGTGGTCCCACTGGAGACACCAAGACTAGAGGATTCACTGAGTAGGCAATATATGAGCGACAACCGTTAACACTGAGACAATAATACTTGGAAGTACTTATTGCAAGTGAAAAAATACTTCAGAATTCAGCAAAATATTAATACACTGTACACCTGAAACTCTTAGGAACTTTATCTATATTTTGCCAACCTCTTTAATCTAAAAATTAGACCATCTTCCTGAATTTTTGCTTGCAGTATCTAGATACTCTAGAACAAAAGTCTTTTGCAGAGGAAACTGTAAATAAGGTGACTTTTTACCCTGCAAGGACACTGAGACTCTTCTACTGACTTCAGAAGCCAGCAAATAGATAATTGCTCCCTTTAATTGTGTTCAGTTTGCAAGATGATAACCTCTTTTACCAAGATGTTGTTTAGGTTTTAATTTGATCATAACCAACCCTGTTTGAGTATCTCTTCCTGGTCCTTTGATGTTATTCCAGTACTGTAAAAAAACATGTGCAGTCTCTACCTATGTTCTTGCCTGAAATGAAAGCTCTTTACTTGTCCTCTTCAGGAAGGAAAAGAGTCTTCTGAATGCCTTGATATAATCCTTTTGTGCTCCTCCTTACACCTTCACCCATACCTGAATTTGTCTTAACTCAGACTAGGACAACAGATGCTTCACTGCTCATCTAGTGCAGCGTTCACTTCTGCTCCATATCTGTTTAATCTGTGGTAGAACTTAACAGAGGAAAGATTGTGGCTGACTGAGAACCAAGCCCAGTGGCTTTCCACAGGTGTAACTAAGAATTTAGCCCCACCTTTGGGTCTTTTCTTTCCTTCCTTTTCCTTTTTCTAACAATAAATGATATGCAGTCTTCAGATTCTGCAATGTTTGAGACAAATGTAAACCAGAAAAATTAGCACACCAAATTTAGTAAGATATTGGATCATGATAAAAAAAAAAAAATACACAGGAAGACTTAGGTAATTAGCCAGCACAATGAGAGTTGTTAATTCTTGCAGGAAGAATTTACAATGTTGCCTAAGTCCGAGAATTTGTCAATAAGTTTATTCTAATAGCCAGTATGGTTTCAAGGTAGCTAGACATATAGAAGTGGAGGAAGAAGTAAAATAAAAATGATTCACATATCTCACATATTACTTTGTACACTCAATTTCAGAGAAGAATCACATTTTATGTAAAGGCAGTGAGCCTTGGTAGAGAGGTTCACAAAGAATGAAGTATCAGTGGAAGTTTAATTTTTATATTCCTCTCAAAAGGTCTTAATTAGCAGGGAAGGATGAAAGTGAGCTTGAAAAAAAATCACCAAAGATATTCTGGAAAAAGAAATGTAATTAAATAAATCCCCATCACTTGGCACTTCAAAATTAAACTTGACAAATGATGGCCTGAAATCCAATTGATAGAAATTCTGTGCTAAGGCATCTCTATTTAGGCCTTACCAGAGCTAGAGCTGTAAGACAGGAAAAATAGAAAGACAAGGAAGGAAGAGAGGAAGGAAAGGTAAAATCTCTTTACATTTTAGGGGAACTTCACAAGTGAGAATTTTACCTTGTAAAGGGATTTCCAAGGGAGATGGAAAAATCTGTTTCAGAAGGAGCTGTCGGCTGCCAACCACCATCCAAAAAGACCCTGTCATTTTCAGTTTCCAGCATAAATTGAGTTTCTAGCAGAAGGTGAAAATGACAAATTTTACTACAGTTGGTCTGTAGCTCTAGGGCATTGGGGAGCTGCACTGCCTTTTCAGCAGCTCTGCTTTGCAGAACTTTGGAAAATTTGACTTAATTTTACCTTCTTCCTAAAAGTAGAGATGAATATAAAAACAGTCTTCCCAGTCAAAAACCACAGTGACATCAGTTTATTTTTCTTGAATCACTACAAAAATTTTCAGCAAAATTGAAAATTAAATTTTGAGCAGCTGTAAGTTTCTTTAGCTTTGTGAAATGAGTGGCTTACTTCTATAAACAATCTATACATGTCTGGATAACAGACAAGATCTGTGACATAAGATATAGTGCTAGAATGCAATTAATAATGAAGAAACAACTATAAATGCATCAGACAATCAGGCAGCTGATTAAAAAGGGAAACAAATGTAAATACTGTTTTTGCACTAGAGATATTAAACTGTGAAGGTCATTAACAGAGTTTAGAAGAGACAGGGGGTTCATAACAGGATTCTTCACAGTGATGGAGAGGAGATCTTACTTACCAGGGTGGACCACATAGAACATCTTAATTCGGGAAGTTCTGAAATAATGAATGCCAAAACCCAAGAAGGCTTATACAGCACAATTTTACTTTCTGTTTCTCTAAGCATCCTGGCTATCATCAGGATCAGGACGCTAGAAAAATGGACTACTAAACTAAGCTGGCTTGGCAGCTTGTATGTTCATAAAAAGGAATGGAAAGTAGTTCACCAGCTCAGAGGCATTGGCCATTGAAGGCTGCTCCATGCAGTAATGCTGAAAAGACATGCAAAGGCCGAAGCTAAAAATCATTTTTTAGCTGAGGCATATCTTCAGCTTGTTAAGGAGAGCTCATATACACGAATCATCACAAATTAAGAGGAAAGCTGACTATTCCCAGAAAACAAGTCTGCCTCCTAGGTAGGTTTTACCAAACTCCCAGTCAAAATGTCACTAATTTTCTCACTTGTTGTCAAACATTCTGATGACTAAAGAGAGTCTTTTGAACAGAAAGATTCATGCTTACCACATTCCCTTTACTTTTTGGTTTTTCATCATTTCTTCCAAGACTAGAAATGCATCAGTCTTCCACATTCTGAATGTAAATTACATCTAAAAATGCTTGAGTTGAGTCTTACTCTGTTCTTGAGATACACAAAGAGAAATAGATTTTAAAACAAACAAACAAACAAATTTATAGATTGAGCAACATCCCCAAATACTGAAAACTAATTGGATTTAAATTTTCACTTAAAAAAAAAAAAACTTAACTTTTTTTTTACTTGGTTTATTTACCCCAGCTGTGTTTCATTTCTTCATTTACAAAATGATACTACGACTCCCTGCATTACTGTAATTACAAAGACTTCTGGGGACCATACGGTGAGCATGATAGACAGAAATAAAAAGAAATAGAGAACATAAATTGCTTCTGTTCCATAGGAAAGCAGGAGAATTATTAAAAAGTGTGGATTGGGCTACTTATATTGAGTTCACTGAATAACCAGTGCTTACAGCTTTTTTTACATCAGCGGAAACCATTTTCTTTTTACAAACAGTGGAGTACACTTTCAAACTACATGCTGTTACATAATAGCATTTCATAGGGGTGATCCAGGCTTTAATGTTCTTTAAAAGGAAGAGTTTGGACAAAGATTCTTGCATGAGAAAAAGAAGAGCTTTTGAAATTTGTTAGGAATATCGTTTTCATTGCATGCTTTGGAAAAAGGCCCTTGAGATGAATGCCATAGAGCTAGTGAAACTCAAAAGAGAGCGTGCTAAGTTCAAAGCAGCTGATAATAAATGCTAATGATGGTCATTGCTTGTTTGCTTTTCTGAGCAAAGATCTTCCTGCCTATACACAGGAGAATGAATGTTTGGATCTGGGTTTACAATAGCATACAAAGACCTCAGCAGCCTCATACAAGTATAAACCTTCGTGAAAAGCTCAGTTCTTAAACCCACCATACTATAGATGATTTCATATATTGTATGCACAGCTCCTGGCTCTTCTTTCCAGATGATAATAACCTTCTGGTAGCTTGGATATGCCATTGTTATGGTTTAGATTTTATGAAAGTCAATAAAATAAGATGTGAAATTCAATATAGTAAATGTTTAATAATAATAAAAAACTGCATAGGCAGACGTAAAGTTAAGACTTCACATGAAGATATGTTGTCTAAAAAGATGATAACATTAACAGCTCACAGAGATGAAGAGAGTTAGAAAAAGGTTCACTAATTTGAGAATTATCTTCAGATCTCGTAACACTCAGGGCAGACTTTGACCATAGCGGCATTCTTCAGCTTATGTCCAAGATCTGCTCAAGTACAAGCAACTATCACGTTTTACATCACTGGAGTTCATAATCCTTCAAGTACTGGAATTCTGCTTGTGCTAGCACCTTTGTGTGTCATTCACACTAAGGAGCAGATTCATTTATCCTAACTGAACACACTCAGGTGAGATGCTTAAATTAGCATTATGGTCCTTTAAAGACACTCATTTTGCCTAACTTTAGACATCCGAAAGTCTGGCACTTATTCCAGTGTGATCATCTCTAAAGTTAGTGGAGGCAGACATTTCAAGAAGGAGATTCATCCCATTCTATGCTCTTATGTTAAACAAACTGTGTCACCCTGCTGATGTCCATCTCTCGCTAGAATACAAAGGGCATTTATTCTTCAGGCTGAAACTTAGATGACTTTGATAGATAATATGAAATGAGATGAATGCACCCCTACCTTCTTTTATACTCAAGGGACAAAGGCACTATCAATGGATGAAACAATCACTTACAAACTGAATGACACTCTTTGACATGGCATTCCTTGTTAGTGACATTTATTTTTGATAGATTTTCTGTCAAACTGCTGTTGACTTTTTTTTATGAAAACTATATTTTGAATTGATTTTTCTTGCTAGATTAGAAGAAATCAACTGAAACCTCTCCTTCTTCCTAAGTTTTATGGTTAATCACAACATTTTGGAAAAAAACAAAACAAAACAAAACATGTGGCTTTTACTCAGAATATTTTATGATTCTATTTTAAGATGGATTTTCAAAAACCTGGAAACTATTCCTTCAATCATCTTTAATCCAATCATCTCTAAATTAAAAATCCTTCAAATTCTTTTTCATGTAAGAAGTATACTACTGTAGTGGTTAAAAAACTGCAGCTGCTTTTGTAAGAGCATGGCTAGTACTCCATCTACGGTGTTTTGGCCAAATTCCAAGGCAAGTAATTACATTTACATACCTAAATTCACCCTGGTTGTTTCATCTGGATACTGCAATACTCTGTAAGCTCGTTTACCTAATTTAGAACCCACATGAAGAGCAGAGGTTCAAAAGTTCAACTCAAACTTTATTAGGTTTGCGGTCCGCTTAATAATACTTAGCACTTAATTAATCTGCACAACACCCTTGTGTGCTACTAAAGTTAGTATCACCAGGAGAGTCTGTGGAAAAGAAACAAAAATAGAGCCAGGAAGAAAAATGTCCATCCTATAAAGACACCTCTCATACTCAAATGGATGTTCAGATGCCTGTAGTACTCCTTTCTAATTCAATGTTATTTAGTCTTGAAAGGCCATTAGAGAAAAGTACACAAAAGGCAATGTGACGATCTACTCCAATTTCTGATTTCAGTGTGCCTATGCAACAAAAGTCCAAAGAAAACGAACACACTTGCTTCTTTCCTTTCATATATGAAGCACTGGATCCATAGATAGAAAAGGGAGATCTCTGCAGTAGGGAAAATAGCCAGTAACATCAATAAGGCAATACTCAAATTATTTCAGTACCTGATTGATGTACTCTTCAAAACATTTTGAGAGGCATTCCACAGGTACCCTGAAGATCATTGTAGGTGACGAACAGTGATCCCATCTCTGCAACACAAGATATCCTCTGAGGTCAAATACCCATTCTCATTATGTCAGTACTATGACAGTAAACAGACCAGCATACCAGTTAGCATGCTCAAATATAGAAGTAGGCAATGCATTCTCAGGTTGTCTGAGAAGCTCCTATGTGAAAAGGAAGTAGGTGGAGGAGTGTTCATACTCACTTCTGAGATGGCTCTACCCTTCAGCACTTAGGGAACTACACATGGTGCCAAAAAATTTGTTGCTCCCTGTTTATTTCTCCTGTCTTGTGGGAACTATTCCCTTAATGCTGTTTTGAGTTCTCACTGTTTGATCCATCTCCTTTCATTAGGACCTGGTAGAGGTCTTTAAGTCCAGTTTTCTTACCTAATGAGTCTCTACCATCTTCTCCCCACCATTTGCAGAGACAAACCCTTTCTTTGTTGCAGAGTAGTCTAACTACAGAAACCGAAGTCTAAGCTATTAGGAAATTTGTGGAATTGTGGATACACATAAAATATAAATGAACCTGAAACAGCAGAAGTCACAAGGATTTCCTCTTCTGAAGTTTACAGCTGCATTTACAGTCAATGGTACCAGTCACAGCCTGCACGGAATTGTAATTAGGTCTACATCTGATCTTCATCACAGTAGGAACCTCTCATACTTCCAATATCTTTACTGTCATGACATTCTTAACAATGGTAACTACTTCTCCTAATCAGTTAGGAAAACTGAGACACAAGATGCTAAAGGGATTTGCCAAGGAAACCATGCAGTGTATTTGTGATATAGACATGACACTAAATCTCAGACCCTCAACTAATGACCTCTAGTCACTGCCCATCTTTCCTTTCCATTAGACAACTGATTTTTCCTATTTTTTCTATCTATCTGTGACTCTTACCTGCACCACTGCATTGCCCATGGCATAAACAGGAGAAATGTAGGACCTTATCCTGCTAGCAGATCCATGCAGGGAGAGCTATATCCACAAGGCACTCTAACTTCAGGTGGATTGTAAATAGATACAAGGGATAAATCTCTGGGAACATAAGCAGTAGGCATAAATATTTCCATGATAGAGGTTTATGAAGTGTCAAATGTATATTACACAGGGTAATAACAAAGCCATATCCTGATGTCATATTGTGATTACATCTTGTTTTAAGTGGTCCAATTTTTTGTTCCTTTGGTCTCCCTCTTCTTCACTGCTCTTCAGAAACTAATTTCTTCCCTCTCTTTTCTACTGTGATTTTCTTAAATTATTTGCTCTGAGACTATTAAGACAAGATCATGAAGGATCAAAAGCTGATGTCTCTTTTCTCAGACATCTGTGTACATCATAATCTAAGCCATCTGAGGGAAACTCACATGATCCATGATCCTCTTGAGATGAGGGAGAGAACAAGGTGCACTTGTCAGGTAACATAATCTTAAAAGTATTATTGTGATAAAATGTGGGAATGTTTATGTTTGTTCATTGTAGTAATTGTGATAAAGTGTGAATGTGAGACTGTTTGTCCATTGTGAAGGAAAGTACTGCTAGCCTGACGAAGGGGGGAAATATACACATCCTGAACCCCCTGAAGGGAATATAAACATCTAGGTCTAGTAACTGTCCTTGTGATAACTCAAACATTCTGTCTCGCCACTTCGCCTCTCCATCCTAAATAAAGCAAACCAACCCAGTAAGAGAAAGATTGCGATGACATCTAGCAACGAGAAAGTACAACTGCAGACGCCAAACAAGCACCCCGGAAGCCTCAACA
>NC_034409.1:185134747-185166835 GCF_002078875.1 Numida meleagris | reverse complement strand
GACTCCCAGGGTGCCCAGCGCTGTTCTTTGCTTGTGTTTTTGCTTACTCGAATTAATAAATACTTTTCTATAATTTGACTTAAATTGTCAAATTTATGACATTATTATGGAATCATAGAATCATTAAGGTTGGAAAAGATCACTAATATCATCTAGTCCAACCACCAACCCATCCCCACCATTCCCATTAACCATGTCTCTCAGTGCCACATCTGCACATTTCTGGAGCACTTCCACGGACGGTGACTCCATTACTTCCCTGGCAGCCTGTTCCAATGCCTCACCATTCTTTCTGAGAAGAAATTTTTCCTAATATTTAACATAGACAAGGAATGAGCAAGGACAATCAGAGGAGTCCAGCCTTTTCCTTCCAGAAGATATCTTTCTTCCACCCACTCAACATAGTTCCTAAATCTACCTTTCTTGCTTTAGCATTCATTTTCTCACTGAAGATTGAAAGAAAGGTACAGTTGCAGTTTTTGATTCCCAAGATATTTAGCACTTCAGCAAGCTTTCCTGGCAGAACGAAGAGTTCTTATCTTTACACTGCTTCAACAACATCCTCAAATTAAAGGGTTTTTCTCACGCCATTGGCACTTGAGACTGAAAGGAACTGTAAACACAGCAATTAAAATACCAAGAAAAGTGCACTGAAAGAGACTTCACAGCCATTCAGGATACCTGAGGGCATGATGAAAGATAAATCTTCAATCTTTGCAGAAAAATGCATCCCACTATTCACTCAAAGCCACAGTAAGAAACTACAGCTGCAGTAAAAATTTTGGGGAAGTCCTAACGCAAAGATTTCCTGTACTTCAAGGCAGGTATTAGTAAGCTTTTCCAAGGTCAGGAGAATATTGTAAGTCTTTCTAAATACTTCTGTTTTTCTGGGTAAATCAGATTGCTCCAGCCAAGCTTAGAAGTTCTCTGCAGAGTCTGCTGAAAAGAAAGAAACAAAAATGTCTTTCCCACAACAGAGGGAATAGTATGTCCGTTCCTATACAGTCTGTCTTCTCTCTTCTGCACACCTGGTTGGAGACAACACTTCTCTGCCAGTCACAGAAAGACAAGGCTGAAAGAAAATAGATGCATGAGAAAATTTGATGAAATCAGTACAGCTCAGATACTGAAATGTAACAGAGATGAAAGACAAAAACTGAGAACACTTATGAGAATAAAGTAAATTGGAATGAACATTTCTAAGACAGAACAGAATGTGGGAATTCGCCGTACCTAAATTCAGCACTAAGACTGGGGAGTACAACCATGCACTGTGGGTGCCTTCCACCCTCCAACTTTTCTCCCAGTAATTAAAAAAAAGGCTGTCTGTGCCTCTTATTAAAAATGCTGACTTCAGGACATCAGGCCTGAGACTGGGATGATGACCCAGATGGCTTGCTGACTTTGCCATGTAATTTTCTTGGTACTGTCTTCCTCTTTGTTGGAGCCAAGTCCTGGCTCTGTCTGACTGGTCCTCCAAGACAGCAGTAGGGTTTCGTTTCTTGGTTTGTGGAGATCACCTCTGCTGTGATAATATCTATATCTCACTAGTGAGACGTATGCTCTACCAGCAACGCTTCTGTGTCATCAACTAGGAACTGCTACTCTGTGGTCTGTCAGTGATGCCTTGCAGTTAGGAAATGGATACGCTTTTCCTAGGAAGCATATCATGAAAAGAAATTTCCTTCATTTCACTGGACAAAACCTAGTCAATGGCAAGGTACTACCCAAAGCAGTACAACATTTCCTCTTTAAATTGTGTGCGGCCCATGAGCACCAAAATTCACCCATAACTTAAACTGCCAATCAATTGATCAGAAAAAAAAAAAAAAACCCTAGTAGAACACAATCTAAGCATTTTCCATATGCCAGAAACCAAGAACTTCTGTGTTTGTTTGTTTTTTTTTTTAAATAAATTTCTCAATCTGTACAACACATTCAGTTAATAAGCCATACTTACAATGGGTTAGTTTTTTTCCTTCTTCCAACTGGTTTTGTCTTTCTCTTGAACAATGCAGTTTGCCTTATTCCCACCAACACCCAGAGCATTCCCAACCCACACGTGACACAGGACATTGGCAGGTCTGACCAGTGGCTCTGGCCAGACTTTTGCTGTTTTCTGCCACCTTACGTATCCGTAGGACCAACCCTGTCCCATCTGATCAAGGGTTCCTTTGGGGCTCTGTCCTGACCCTCACACCTTTCTTTCCAAGGAGCCCAGATCCCACCAGTCAGTGCCCAGAAATTCCCATCTCCATGTGCAGCTAGGACACACATAGTGAGAAAAACACCACAGTCATCCCACATGGCACGTACACAGTTTATAGTTTCACATACTGCCATTACCATTCCCAGCTCAAAAACCCCTGTGCTCTTCAATCCCTTGCCCCCCTCCATTACACAAACACAACCTCACTGAGCTTTTTCACATTTTGGAGCTGCAAATTCTCTTATTATTACCTATTTACTTTTCTTTGACTGCTGCTCACAACCTGATCTCTGCTCTCAGGTGAAGGTCCAGCTGGAAAAAATAAGCTTGCTCTTCAAGTTCATCCTGTTTTTAATCTGCTGCTGTCACACTGAATTCCCTGTGGGGGTTTTCTTACTTCCTATTGCTTTCCCTCTCTGCTATAAACCTCACAAATATTAATCTCTTTTGGTCCCAATTTTCCCTTGCCTCCCATCTTTTATTTGTCTAAAATGCCTGCCAGGACTTTTCACACTTCATCATGTCTCCAGCAATACCGGCCCTGGGCCAATGCCAGAGACTGCAACTTGACAAAATGTGTTGCAAGGTGGCTTTCCTTCCACACCGTCTGCAGCTGTCATCTTCTCTGAGGGCCTGATACTACAAATTAGCCAGAATTGGCGGGAGACCGTAAGTTTTTACCTCCCAAAAGTTAGATTGGGAACAGAATTGCCAGTGAATTTTCCTTTTAGGTCCCTGCATGTCAGACAAACATCCTGGGTATCATTTCTGTGCTTTATTGTGACATTTTTGGCTTCTTTTGTTTATTGTGCTGTGCCAGCTCTCACTGTAATACAGCAATGCAAAGCCTAGGTAATTTGTATCACCTCATGCCATAATATGGGAGAATCTGAAATGTGAAATCAATTAAACAGTGGACTAATCTTAAAGAGAAAATACTATGAGGCCAGCATTTTCATGCTAGAATGAGCACAAGAGTAAATAACTTACTTTTGGAGATTCAGTTCATTGGTTTGCAAGGACTGATTCTGTAGAATTACAGAGAGTAGAATAGCTGTTTGCATAGCACACTGTCCTAGGAATTCCTCACTCAAGCACATCTAGTAGGTTCTGTATTTTCGTAGTTCTGCGTTTTGGATCAGTGACTGGAAGTGATGTGCTCTGTATATTTTAAGTTCTGAAATGCCACAATTTCTTCTTGACCTTTGATATACAGAGTGAAATTGATCAAGATGGATTAGTGAGAGAATTAAAAAAAAATAAAAATTGTTGCTTACATATTTTTCTCTTTTGAAATCAGAGTAAAAAAAACAATGGCTATGCAAGAGAAGACAAAAAAAAAAAAAAAACCCACTCAGATAAAAACCACTATGTTACAGATCTTTGGCTGATCCAGAACTGAGAAAAAAGAGTTTCCTGCATGAAAAGATTTCATGAGACTTCCCAGCAGCATGGCAGTGGTCAGCTGCATTGCCTGCTGAAGGCTTGCCAACTGGAGGCTCTCAGGTTGTTGGCCTAAAGCCCTGTAGTTTATACTTTGATCCTTAAAAGTCCATAGAGAATAGTGATAATAAAGCAAAGTGTCGGAGGTGTATAATTTAAGTTGATGATTCAGCAGAGAGGTGGTAGCTTGGCACAAGGGGACTCTGGAACAATTAAGGAAAAATGATACTTGCTCTGTGATGGCATCAAAAATCTCCTGAAACAAAGAAAACCATTCTTCAGTGTCTGAGATCCTCATGGGATGAGTGGCATCTGGCAGGGCTGATTATGCAGTATTCAGAAAAAGGATGAGCAATCACAGAGAGATAAATCAATTGGATACTAAAATGTTAACAATGGTCTCTAGAGGATCTGGGAAACTCCTCTGAGCTTATCTCACCAGTCACAGCTTTTTAAAATTCAGACATCCCATGTTCTCTATGATCTCTCCAAGATATTATTATTGTTATTTTTATCATAGTATTTCATTATAATTGTTATGTTCTTATAAAATTCCATCTTCCTTAAGTTAAATTCAAGAATTATGATGACTAACCCAATACCAAATTATACTTGTAGGTGGCATAAATAAATGCATCTCTGTTGACTTCAGTGGGGTTAGGCTGATTTATACCAGCTGTTAGTCTGGAAAGATTATTTATTCCCCATGGGAAAATAAGACATTTTTCCTTGGAGTGGTTCAATAGACTGGGCAAAAGGGAATCAGCAGTCTTGGACTTCCCTAGCATCTCTGCTTCTGATCTGTTACATGACCTTCAGCAAGCTACTTCACTTCCCCAATCTGTTAACTCCTTTCCCATACTTGGAGTTTTATGAAAGTCTTCATGACAGACCACCTGTAGGAGAGACTTTATTTTTCTACTGCCTAAAATATTGGGATCCTAATCCACCCTACTCTCTACTGTAATACAAATAAGGTATAACAATGCCTGGTTGTAATGCAGTGTTGCCAGTTTGAAAAGTAAATTTCTCCCAGGATGCTTTTCTAGCTAGTGTATGCCTATATTTATTTTAAGAAAGCAAAGCTTATCCTTGTGGGACCATTACCCACTTCCAGACAGAACACATACCAGTCCCAGTGGAATGTCAGCTATGGAAATGACAAAAATAATCCAAAAGGTAAACACATTAAGTTTCAAGTTTGAAAGATCTGAATTATTTTGCTGGCATGAAACTCTCTCTTCAAGGCAGACTCATGCCAACTGATAGCTTGAAAGAGAAAAGAAAAACTTAAAACAAAACCATAAATATCTGAAAATGTGCTACTCTTCTGAGCATGTTCCTGCACACTTTTCATCTTAACATTTATTGGCTACGTAGTCAAATCAAATAGCTCCATGAAACTGAAATGAATGTATCGGTGTGATATGGACTATTTGCTTTTCCCTTTGTATCCTTTTGTTTCAATTCTCATGAAATCCAAAGGCATCAACCTTGACGTCAAGGCACATTAACCCATGTAACCAACTACCGTTTCCCAGCCAGAGACATGTTGTTTTTTGTCCCCAGAAATTCCCTCTGATGGATAAGATCAATACAGTCTCACATTATTACTTTATTTTGTACATTACACCAATTCTACCATAAGACAGAGCTGCCCTGAACAGCTATATTCAGCAGAGCTAAAGAACGAAAGCGATTACTGCATCACCTAGTGCTTTACTGTAAAGTATTTTCTTCATTAAAACATGCTACACAGTTCCCAAGTTTCTGCTCAATCATCTTTTTGCCAAGTTAAACTCAGCTCTGAGTCTTTTGGTAGAAGACATTTTCTCCAGTCTTCAAAACAAGGTATTGGTACTCTCCATGTCCTCTCTTATTTTTCAGCATGCTTTTGAAAATGGTAGAGATCAGACCAAAGTGCAGTGTTCCTATGTAAGACACAGTCTTACCTGTGTCTTACACAGAAGAAGCAATCCTTCTATGTACTATTCCAGGGGGTGGAACTAGATAATAAATGTCCCTTCCAGTCCAAACCATTCTATGATTGTCTTGCGCCTTATGCAGCCATGAATCACATTCGCCTATTTGGCCCTAGTTTCATGTGAGAATCTTTATTCCATTGTAAGTTCACTGTGATCCCTCATATTTTTCTGGATTTATACATAAATTTACAGGAAAAAGAAAAAGAAGAAAAAGTTTGGAAGAAAATGATGATGCCCTTTCAGTTCTTTTCACACCCTGATCCCACCTGAATCACATTCTCACCCCACCCAATCACAGACAGTTTAAAAAGTTTACATTCAATCTCTGCAACTAATGGTATAAAATAGGCACTTTCGGGAGTTGATTCATTATGTTCCAGGGGGGGATTTTAACAGAGATACCTGAACTGTACCCTGGAGATATATCTCCCTCCCCTTCTACAGCAGAGACTTACTGCATTGTCTGACAGTTATATTTGGTGAAATTAATCTGTGTCAGGCTTGTGCTTCTATCCTCCCCTTCTTTCAATACCTAAGGGAATTCCTTTCAATATCTAAAGGAGAGCTACAAGAAAGAAGGGGACAGACTCCTTAGCATGGTCTGTGGTGATAGGGCAAGGGGAAATGGTTTCAAACTAAATGAGGGGAGATTTAGGTTGGATGTAAGGAAACAGCCTTTAACAGTGAGGGTGGTGAGGCACTGGCACAGGTTGGCTTTGGACATGCAATCTTGAACCTGGCTTTATTAAAGAACTATTTGTTTTAATAAGCACAACTTACTAAGTTCATATCTGTAGGGCTCTGTTAATAACTGATACAGGCCTTCTTCCCAAATTTTGTTTTGTCTGTCAACATTAAAATTATTGATTACAAATTTATTTTTAGATCACAGGTTAAATTATTTTTAAACATTGAACCTGGCCCATACAACTGCAAGACACAGTTAGACACAGCCAGAAACTTTTCTACTTGATCACCGTTCATTTTTGAGATCTAAATTAGAACTATACCAGTTATCCAGTTTCTATTTACTTTCAAGTATTACTTTTTTCTCTGTTTACAGTCTTACTCTTTCCAGGTCCGTTGAAACAAGGGGTAACGTTTTATAGAGCACTTCTAGCGATGAAGACATTAAATTTCAAAAATTAAAGGCAATTCAGATTTGGCTTTTCAAAGGCCCTGTGAGGGATTTACTACCGAAATTCCTTAATCTCTCTTGAAAATGTTAAGCCATATAAAGATACCATTTTAATCCCAGTCTGTTGCAAATTTGTTTACAAATCACAAGCAAACACAAAACGTGTTTCTTCACAACCACTTCCCTCCTCCCCACACATACAGCATGACCACGTGTCAATAAAATTATGATTTGTATGTGCAGAACTTCTCACACATATGCTCGAATGTTTGTGAGCTATGAAGCACTCATTCGTCTTCACCAGCATGATGGAAAAAGAGAACAAGAGAGAAAGCTGAAGCTGTCATTCCTTCAGTGTGATTTTTACCAAATACGACATAAAAGGTAAACTTTTGTACCAGGTGTACATACATTTATGGAGCTAAGAGGCCAGAGAAAAGAATAAAAAGTTTTTCACCCTCTTAGTATGAGCTCCAGCTTCTCTGCAATAGTAATATTCACATGCTAACATTTTGGACAGATTAAAATCACTCTGGAATATTTCAGAAGGGAAGGTTGTTCCTACTGAGTGTGTGTGGGTTTTTATTCCTTTCTCTTTTTCCTTTAAATAATCAGGAGAAAATAAAAAAAAACCAACACAAGTTATTTGATTAATTGAGTAGTTTCCATAGCAGCTGTGAGCCAGGTGGCTGGAACCAGTTACTTAGGATGCTAAATTCTGGGTAATTAGTTTATTTTTAATCTTTTAATTCTGTGGGAGTGAAGTTTAGTGTGATAATGGGAGAGGTTTTGCACAGAAGTGTCTTGACTAATGTGTTATTATCATTTAGCTTTATTGATGAAGCTCAGCATTGTACGAAAAGAAATGTGTGGAAAAATCTGAGGCAGGGCAAGCTACAGTTTTCATTCTGAATTAAATGTCCCTAAAGGGCTTTTTTATATTTTGCTTTTATCAGGAGTTTTTTTTATAACTGAAAACCTGAGGGATTTGGTTCAAAGAGCACCTTGTGTTCATGCACAAGGACCCACTCTAACATAGGAAAAAAGGCATTAATTGCAGAATGAGAACGCATGGAAAACATATTAACTGTGTCATTCTTTTACCAGCTCCTATTGTTGAGGGAAGACTGATTTTGATTATTTTACAATGTGTACATTTGCTGAGCAAAAAGTTTTTTTACTACTTAATAGTCATGTTTCTTAACTTGACTTCCCACCCTGGCTCTCTTTTTTTATTCTTAATTCTCCCACTACTGGTTTTAGTTTTTAAAGCTACTTGTTCAATTGCCTAATTTTCCAGGTTAAAGCAATGCAGTTTTTTTTGCTTCAAACACAGAAATGGATTGATGTATCATTTCAGTATTTTCCATGTTCTATGAAGTCTTTCTCTTCTATGGATTAAAGCCAATTAGCAGATGGATATTTGTGAGCTGGAGGGAGTCCAAGGGGGAGGAGGCATTTCCTTTCAACTAGAGGCCCTCTGACTATCAGCTAAATATTTCATTAGAAAAAATATTCATTCTCAAGGATATTTTCACTGCCATTTTTCCCAAGCACACTCTAAAGCTACACAGAATAAACCAATGAAATAACTGTGCTTCCCAGAGCCATGCTGTTAAGAATGAAGGGGGACCAATTCAGACCACAGACCACACTTCCTGGCTTAAGCACAATAGCTTCATTACTTTAATAGAAGAATCACAGGTGTGCAGGTAAATTTAGCAGAAGCATAGAGTTTCTCCTGGCCGTCTTGACTTTCCTTATTTGAAATGGGAAGCTAAGTCTGGTAGACCAGGAGTTGACTAGCCTGTGGTCTGCTTCCCTGTACACTGGTCATGCACACTGTGGGTGCACTGACTTTAGCTTTCTAATTCAGATCAGAAGCACACTTCTGTTGTGAATCTCTCAGTTACACTCATTTACTGAGCTTTGTTTCCTGACACAGAGCACTCTCAACATGCTTTTTGGGTCAGAGTAAACCAGATGTGCTCCAGAAGAACCCTTGTGTTCTCTTAAAGCTCTCCAGTTTTATGGAAAATCCCCAAAACATATATACTGTTCATGCCAGGTCTTCAGCATCAACAACTTTACTCTAGAGATATTTCTCTATTGGGTCCAGATAGACTTTACCAGGATGGCTAATCTCGTCTTCCCTAACTATTGGGAAAAGTCTCTGACTTATGCTGGGACTATGTCCACAAACCAAGCCTTTGCTGGGACAGTGCTTATTCTTACACACATAACCTTTGCTCATACATACTCCATAGAGTATGACAAGAGTGACAGAATAGGGATGGCTGCATGCCAGTAATCCAATCAAGGCTCAGCTCTACTTACAAACAGTGCTATGATGCCAGAGTAGCCAAAGCACTGATTGCCTTTGCTGAACAGAAAAGGATTCTTTCGATTTCCAGATCCCAAAGGAGATAGAACCTGCACTTTCCCCCCAGCCAAGTGCCTTGATCACGTGGCTGGATATAAAGCCAAGAAAGAGCAACTTTCTGTCATCTACTTAAAGCTGTGTCTCTGTGCACCAAAGTTAGAAAACAATAAAGCAAATACAATCCTGATTCTGGCTTCAAGCTAGATGGGTATTTATGTGGAACTGGAATATCTTGGTCAGGCATTGCAACACCAAGGAGGCACTGAATAAAGTGCATAAATCATTTTGAATGTCTTTTAAAAGGAGCTTTTAATTAAACCTAAAGAATAGAAATTGGCATGATAGACAAGCACTAGACATTACTACAACTCTAATGTTACAACACTGTTGAAATGCAGGATAATTTTGTAAAAATAAGAATTACAGACATACTATATAACAATTACTATATAAAAACTATATAAGAATCTAACTATACGCTAATTACATACATACAGCCAGGATTTGCGCAATCACAATGAATAACTGCTCAACAAAGTTGTCATTTGCTCTTATGGTTCCTTATTTTGGATCTTCAGATTTCAGTGCGTAAAGAAACCCATGCACTGATTTAAAAGTTCTGTAGGAGTGATATGGACTGCCTCAGACTGCACTCCCCAGCCTGTCTGCTTCCTCCTTTGTTGTTCTCCCCATGAACACTCTTCCCACACTCACCGACTTCCTCGTTTGCTTACAGCTGCTGCTCAGAGAAGAGCTTCATTTGCAGAGCACTTAACGTAACCTCCATTCTGCCCTTGCTGACAAATTCTGTTGCAGTCACTGTAGTAAGGAGGTTGATAGCTTTCCCTTTAAAAAAAAAAAAATCACAGCAAAGTGAACAATGCCATATCCCACACCAAAGAAAGGGAACAGTTTAATCTGAAATACATTCTTTTCTTCTTTGTGCTCTGGCAGGTATTACAGAGCTCTTGTTACCTTACATAATGTTACCAGCTTGATTTTTGTCTCATTGCATTACTGTGATCAAACCTTCATTTTGTTCAAATTTAGCTATGAAGGTAGCAAATGCTACAGATCCCAGGGTGAGGGAGAGGGCAGCAAGGGGAAGGCTCTCTTGGCTGCCTGAAAAAAAAAGCTCTAGTGGCTGTTAGGAGATGGAGGAATATTTTTCACCCTGAGGAGCCCATCTGTGCTTGCAAACATAAACACGCAAAGGTGAGAGGTCTCCTTATTATGCAGGTAGGACAGAATGCAGCTGAATCGTGTCCAGCTGAGCCGGACCGTTGCTTTGAACCCCCTAAAAACATTAAAGATCATAGCACTCCATTGTGTAACCGCCGCATTTCTAGGTTTGTTCAATTGGTTGTTTTCTCTCAGAATATTTTTGAACTGGGTTTTCAGATAATATTTGGTTTGTCTTGTTCACAATGTAAAGTGTGAGGGGTGTTAATAAACTACTTTTTTTAAACTCTAGCTAAATCTGTGAAAATTAATGTGACTGTTGCAAGAGTTCTTTATCCTGATTAGTATTTACAAAGTATTCCATGTAGGCAGAGGTTGAAATTCTTTATATACTTCTACCTGTTTCTGCCAAAAATCAGCATAGTTATGAAATGTGTGTAGTGGACTCTTTTTGTTGAAAATTTCAGGTTTGGGCTGGAAATGTGCCAAGCTGTTTGATTCTTTAAAAAGAAGGTACCACTAAATACTACCTAAATTCAACAATGTATTCTTCCTACAAATAATCAAGCTAAGAGTCTATATAACAATGCAATGTGACTTCTTCATCATCTTCATCTCCAGTGCAGCAGATTCCTCACACCAGTCCCAAATATAGGGGAAAAAAATGGAAAAAGAGAAAATCAATGTTCACTCTATTTCTTGCCTTCTATTCTCAGGTAGACATATGACTACCCTGCTTTCCTTATTTAACAAGGCTAAGGATATGAATTTTGGAGGGGTATGGAAGTCAGTGAAGCCATGGTAATTTGCCAAAGCTGAGGATCTGGCTACTGTCCACCCCTGTGTCCCTCTTGAGATGCACTTCTCTCTCCCCACACTCCCACCATCCACTGCCTTTTCCATGTTAATTTGTAGAATACCTTCAAGGAATGATAGTCCACTATGACTGCAGTTTATTATATCCATGTCTTCACTAGTCTAACTAGATGCATTTTTATTACTATATATACCTAAGACAGGACAGATCCAGAGCAGCTGTTGGCATTGATAAATTGGCATGTGTTCCCATGCCGACTCACATCTACAGTGTTTAGGAAATTCTTTCATTAAATATAGTCATATGTGAATGGATACATGTATACGTACTTAGGCCTGCATAGGTCTCTTTTCTCAGCGATGGGCCATTTCTATTTTTACTAAATCTTTCCTTATTTTGCTTGGGGAAAAGCAACTCTGTGAAGCTTCTATATTTTGAGACTCAAGTTGAACTTGAATTTTTGTCGTGTGCAATATGTTTTATGGTTTACTGCTACAAGTTTTAGAACATGATCTAACTGAATAATAAAAGAGACAGTGCTAAAAATAGGAGCAATCATATCAAGAAGGTGCTTTTCATTTAATGCCATTATTATTTAAGCAGCAGCTTCCTGTCCCAATGTTATAAGTGAGAAGCAGCAGGTGCCCCTGCTTTGGGGACATCAGTAGACACTGCTATTTACTCTGAATTGGTTTCAGATCGCACGCAAACCAACCTATACTTCTCTTGAAGTCAGTAGAAGTATTCCTGGCAGATGATATTTACTTTTTATGTATAAATTAGCAATCCTGCTCAGTGAAGATGTACTAATGAAGCAGCAATGCATGAACCGTAGGTATAATTTTTTTAACAACTCATTTTGTGTAGATACTGAGTTCTCAAACAAAGGTGCATATTGCTGAGAGCAAAGGTTTTGATGATATGAGCATATCATACTATATAAATAATAGCTGCTGTGAGTAGGTATTGGCACATTTTTTCCAGCACAAGATTCTTCTGCTCAACTGTCTGTGTAGCGAGGAAATAAGGATTTGCATTTTTCAGGATAGGATTTGTTCTTGTCAGAGTGTCAACATTTAAACAAACATAATCACCTGTTTTGTCATCATTCCTGAGTGCAAATAACTTTTGAGAAAAGTCACGGTGCCATTCTCTTTTTATCGAGTTTCTCATTACTGTGCAATAATGCATCATTAGTGCAAGAGGCCAGGATCCCATGTCTTTTTCCCTGCCCATGTGTTGGTTGTAAATTTGGTGCCATAGTTCCCTGCTAAAGCTCATCACCTCCCTCAGCCTGAGCAAACCTCTTTTGAGAATAATGCTCCTCCAGGGATTGCTTTCTAAATTATTTTGGGAATGAATTACCCTGAGTTGTTTAACTAGATTAAATAACATTAACAACTCTGACTCATTTTAACCTGGGATGTGGTTAGGGAGCTGTCCCTCAAGCAGCTCAGCCAGCAGGTAACTGCTGTGAGACATGCATAGGGACGGCCAGAGGAACTCTCCAGCTTCACCAGCAATGTCTTTTATGGAGTCTGTGTGAGACCAAGCCCCAAATATCCAATCAATAGACAAAGGATAGGGCTGGAGGTTGCTTTGTCCATATGTTAAAGAAAATGACTGTTTTGCAAATCCTGGACAAAAAAAAAGCCCAATTAGATTGACTGAAGAAATACTTCACAGCAGATTAGTTGCCTTGATTCAGAATTCACCAGTAACAATCACATCTAAGTTTTTCCAGTGCTCGTAAATTCAACAAAAAGCAAAAAATATTTTCTTCATTTTGACACAAATATCATTTTAGAATCATAGAATCATAGAATGCCTTGGGTTGGAAGGGACCCCAAGGATCATCAAGTTCCAACCCTCATGCCCCAGGCAGGGCCACCAGCCTCCAGATCTGGTACTAGACCAGGTTGTCCAGGGCCCCATCCAACCTGGCCTTGAACAACTCCAGAGATGGAGCATCCACAGCCTCCCTGGGCAGCCTGTTCCAGCACCTCACCACTCTCTGTGAATAACTTCCCCTTGACACCCAATCTAAAGCTTCCCTCCTTGAGCTTAAAAGCATTCCCTTTTTCCTATCACTATCTACTCAAGTAAAAAGTTGATTCCCCTCCTTTTTATAATCTCCTTTTGAATACTATTTTGATCCAGCTTGTAAAAGTAAAGCAAAATAAAAAAAAAAAATTCAAGTTCCCATGTTAGCTCGTATGTTCTCAGGAGTGTTTTACTTCCCTTTGCATAGCTTTATCCTTTTGTTTTATTAAAAATCAGGAAAATATAGGATTAAATATGAAAGTGCTTCTTTTGCTTTCTTTACTTTTTCACACTTCCACATTTCAGAAAAGTTAAGAAATGTTTTCATTCTACTTTCTGCCCCCTTTAGAAATATTTTGCCAGTGTTCTTCAGATGAATAAGAAAAAACGTATGAGAGAAGCTGTGAGTTCCTTCTTCTTTATTCTAAACTCTCTCATTTGCCACACATATTTCATGTGAATATAAGCCAAACTAATAAATTTTAAAGGGGAACGTGAAAAGCACAAAAGTCTTTTTGTTTTCCTTCAGTTTCCAAACAACTCAGAGCAGCTTCCTTTTTAACTTAATACATTAACAATATTTTAAGCAAAGACAAAAATGTTCAATTTGATGTCAGGAGTTGATAGTCACACCATGTTTCTCCAACTGGGAAACCTCTCTGCAGGTTTCTCCTCCACCCAGCGGGTGGGTGCAAATCCCTGTAACATAAAATTTTCCTGTTCCCTTTCATTTTCTCTGAAGACCAGACTTCACTCAACATGAAAAAATGTCTTCTCAGAAGGGTGCTCCTGAGAACTAGCAGACACCAGTAAAACTCTTCTCCTTGCCCTTCTTCCAAATACAGAAAAAAGGCCATTTTCATCATGGATGACTAAGGTTATCTCTCTCTGTGTCTAAATCTTTCTACCGCATTCAGAGAAGGAGGATCTGGTTTGTTATGTGAGAAGAGTTTTGCACCCATAGGTACAGTAAAGAGGGCAAAAAAGTAGCAGATTGCAAAAGCAGAGGCATGCAGTATAAAGCCAAAGATTTTATGACCAACTGTAAAGAAGTGGTGAAATGCAATCCATCTGGAAAGTATTATGACCCATAAACTAGTAAAAGCCGGACAGCCATGAGGAACTGACCATGTCTGACCTGTAGCTTTTTTGAAGAAATACTGCACTGATCCTCAATAAGAGAATAGGCAAGTATTTGAGCTATACTTCTGATACGTCCTTGCATCTCTGCGCAAGTTTGGCAGTGCACAACTGAAAAATCATACAGTAGAGCAAAACTTCACTACATGAGTGGTTACTTTCAGAATTTAGAATGTAAGCTTTGAAGTATTTTATAAAACCTTATTTCCACCCCAAACCGTCAGTGTTCTGACTTGGAGCCCTGGGAGTTTTGTTATATGAAAGATTTTGCCCTGAAATAGCTTGATGGAAGACAAAAAGAAGATCTTCCTTTCAGTAGCACTTCTGAAGAGTATATCACAAAGATATTTATAGATGTTTCCTCTGTAGGCATCACATGGAGGACCACTGTAATGATTTTCTTTAACAGGTACTTTGCAACAATAGGCATACTGGGGAGAGCAACTGACCTCTTGCTCAGTAGGAGAACTCCTTCTGGTATGCCTAATGTTATTATTGTCCTCGAGCCTGGTCAGAATTCTGTGTTCAGAGAAATGTAGCTGTGGCTGGGTATAATAAAAATTGTCAACATTAAATCCCACGAAACATAACCAAGACATAATACCTTGGATGTTGCATGTGGTATGTCCACTCAATTTCCTGGAGGTTTTCAGTTTCAGGACAATTTCCTGGTAGCTTTGAGCTTTAGCTCTTTCAGGTAGAGTTTCTGTTAGAAAAAAAAAAAAAAAAAAGGAAAGGAATAAAAAAGCCTGGAAAGCAAAGAAAAGAAATGGTATTTTTTTCACAAGGGAATGTTCAGTTACAACACAACAGTCTATCATGAAACAATACTGTGTGATTGCATCACAGTCACAGTTTCAGTTTGATTTATGTGTTCCTGAGCTATTCAGTACCATGCTGTAAGAAGTATAATGTATTATTTCCAGACAAAACACTTTATTAACTTGCCGTTAAGGCTGAATATAACTAGTGCTTATTCAGTCAAGAGTCTTTTTAGAAAGCACTGAATCACAGCCATAAGAATTCTAAATTTAGGTTCCATTTTACAGAAGAAAAATACTACAAAAACTCAAAACACTAGAACACAAAATCTCTACTTTTGCAGTTTACTTATTGTGGTCAATCCTGTTCTACTTCAAATAAATGGAAAAAGCCACTTATTTGTAGGAACAAATCCTTAGAAAGCAGGCAGAAGCCGTGCAGTATTGGTTATCTCTCTGATTCATCTTACCATTGATCTTGAAGTGTGGAATATTTTGCTTTAAAATGCTTATAGTTCTGCAGACTCCACAGACTCCTGTAGTCTCTCGTCAAACCTAGAAATAGCTCCAAACACAATGGAAAGTTGTATCTCCAAGTATATATATGTTTTATCAATTTTGTTGTGAAGTTTTATGTTAATTGTAATGTTAAGTTCCCATCACCAGGAGGTGAAGGGAATAGGTAACAAATTGCTGTTGATTCCAACAATACATTATGAGTGTACAGTTCCCAGACCAAGTCACTTTGCAGTGACAAAAAAAAAAAAAGCCCCCAAAGTATGTTTGGATTTGAAATTATTTTTATTCTAGATATTTTCCCAAAGTATCCTTAAAAAGAAACAATGTATTTGGTCTATGAAATTCTGTTATTTCGGTTACATTCTGATCAAGGTTTCAGTTAGTTAAAAAAAAAAAAAAAAGCTTATATTAAGAGGAAATCTGTCTTCATCTAAAAGCTGTAGAAGAACTGGAGTCTTTCAACAATGTAATTTTTCACTGTCCCATGTATCACGCTTTCTGGGATAAGGGTTTTGCAGCCAAATAAGGTAGTTCAATTACTTTAGTGAAAATGCATTATTTATTGACCAAAAGGTCAAAGGGGACCATGTGATGCAGGGCATTTTCGGGACGAATGATGATCATTTGTTAAGAAAGAAGAAATGTACATTGATACGTGAGGTTATTATGCACCTCCTGATCACAGTTCGACCTTTCTTTTGCTGGAACTATATGTCACCTTAAGAGAGGTGGAAGCAGGACACAACCCACAAATAGGCAGGAGTCTTAAGGTGATGATTAGAAACATTAAATGAATGGATAAGTGAGAAAAAGAATGGGCCACTTGTGCACACAAACACACGTGCATTAGTGGATGTAACAAAATTTTGCTATAGAGACTAGATTGCATGTATTCCTTTCAAACTTTTAAGAATTATGTTTAGAAAATAAAAAGGAACTTAATCAGAAGGCAAACATTTGAAAGATTGACAGTTCACAGGCATCCAAATAAGTTAAACTGTTCTACTAAGCCCAATTTTTTATAAAAGTCACCTACTTTATTCCATTCTACCTGTCTTGCAAGATGTGGTATTCGTATCTATATGTCACAAACAGAGGAGGAAAAATTATGAGAAATCCTAGAATAACTACAGAGGTGGCATGATTATGAAATGTTAAATAATCCACAGATGGAGAAAAGGAATTTTGTTTATTGCCCTAATGGATTAGAGATTGCATATGTGGCAAAGCTAAGCAAAAATATTTACAATCAGACTTGCAGCACGCTATTCCATACAGGTGCTCAGGAGCCTAGCAGGGGCCTGCTCCTGAGGGTGTACCCATGGTACCCATCAGTTTCAAGTTATTTAGGAGACATGATTCCTTTTAAAATCCCTTACAGATGCCTAAAGTAACCAGTGTTGAGACGTAAATATTAAAATTTAATTTTTAAATCCTCCCTCTCAGTTATAGATATTTTTGTGCCACAAAGAACCAGGTTGGAGGCCCCTCTACTCTGCCCCTTGTGGAGCACTGCATCCTAGCCTGGCGCCCATAGCACAAGAAAGACATATTACTGTTGGAGCAAGTGGAGGGCTATAAAGATGATCAGAGGGCTAGCGCACCTTGTTACTTAGAGGGTGGTGAGGCGCAGAACAGGTCACCCAGAGAAACTGTGGATGTCCCATCCACAACAGGGAAAAGGGATGGGGGGTTCTTTAAGGAATCTTTAAGGTCCTTTCCAACTCAAGTCATTCTATGATTCTGTGATATTCAGATTACAGTTATCAAGCAGTGTAAAGATCTGATGCATCTGTGTAAAAAAAAAAAAAAAAATTAACTCACATGCAAACTAAAAAAAATCTTCTCTTTAATATACTGCTAAACCTATTAGTGTTTAAACACAGAGTGACCAGAATCCTTCATTTCAATGAGGTTGTTGATAATTACACTACCTTCTATTAAACTGAAGCAATAGTCATCTTCAGGGTTGATTTCACTTATGCTTTAAAGCTGCCTTAGGAGAAAAAGAAAAGGAGGAAACTACTTAAGTATTTTATGGCCAAAGGAAGTCATCTAGCTAATAGCACTAGCTGCGAAGGAGGACAACAGCTATTCAAAGATAGCCTGTTCAGTAGCTCATTACTTTGGCAAAGCTCTGAATGGAGACATTATCTCATACCAAAACTAAGCTTTTTCTAAAATTGCAAGTCAAAACAGATCTTCAACCTCTGTGAAAAAAAATAAATAAATCATTTTGACTACACTGAACGAAATTAGCAAAACTTCTATCTGCATAACTATTGTCCAAAAAGGCCTGGGACTTTAAATCTCTATAGCAGATGCATCTTTTCTGTCAACAATATAATTTTGACTAAGCTTATGATAATCAAAGTTTCAGTTCATATTTTAACAATAAATCCCTAGACCCGGATGATCTTAGAGAGTTAGCAGTGCTGAGTCTGCACTAATTGAGACCAAGGAACATTTCTTTTCCATTCTTTCAACATTTCTACTGGGCCCAAGAAATAGAGAAACCTGATGTAAATGTAAAAAGCAGAAGACACGAAGAGATAGAAGACAGATTTATATACATAGACTGTTGGGAATAAAGGATGTTGGCAATGCTAAGAAGCCAAACTATATTTTTTGGGTCAGGATATATGAATTCAGCGAAGACTAAGACTGGAGAGATGGTAAGCTGTTTAAGGGTGATGCCTGGCAGCTACCAGGTAAATGGAAGTTAAGATCAGATAATGAGTTAGCAGAAGGAATACAGAGGTTGGTAGGTTTTTGGGAGTGAAATGAGAAGACTGAATGAGAGAGAGAGGAATGAGAGTGAAGTTAACTTAGAACAAGCCAGGCTCTAGGAAACATATTGGAAAGTATCACACTTGACCCAATGCACTGAATAATTCCCAAATGAACATTTCATTTTCTGAGATTGGGAAGTAATATAAGAGCCTCATCATTTTTCTGTTGAGTGGAATATTTTGTTTGTTTTTCCTGGATTTTCTCTGGCAAAAAATAGTCTCACTCTTCTCATGCATATCCAAAGACTAAAATAGCAAACTCTCAGAGCCCACTACCTGCCAGAGAAAGAATTTCTGAGGCAGATTAGTAGACTACAGCACCCTGGAATGATCTCTAGAAAGGATGCAATATCTCAGTTAAAGAATAATGTTCCACATAAGACATCTGAAATCCACTTTTGTGTCAAATTATTAAGACCATGACATTGTTTAAAGGATATTTCTGATCTTGAAAATGAGAGATGCATTTTAACAGGCTTCACAGTTATCTGTGAAATGTCACATAGCTTCAATATTATGATGCACAGATATTTCCTTCATCACTAATTTGTAGTCATTCTACAACATCAAAGTTGCCTCATGAAACTACCAAGTACTTCCAGGTTTAGCGAGAGTTCAGCAAAGACTGGAAGAACTTGGCAACATCCAGGCTCCAGAGGCAACTTTAATGAAGCATAATGATTTTTTGTTCACCCTACCTTGTTCACTCTTATGGTGAATGAGATACAGACAGAAAAGCTTGGCTGGAGCAGTTCCTACTTAATCTAAACATCAGAACTGCCAGAATTATGATCAGCTGTAAAACTTCCACTTGCCCCTTTAATTATGATTGACCTTCTCATCACTGGGGATTTCTGCATCGTTCACTGTAAGAAAGGAAACACTATTGAAAGTATCTTTAACTGTAAGGGGAAATTAAGGAAGCATCTGTAGAGTTCATTACTTAATTTTTAAAGAGAAGTGCAAAAAATAATATTTCATCTTGAATAATTTATAAGTGATTTAAGATTTTTGAATGAAATCAGAATGAAAGTTGACTTTTTTTAAAAAAGAAATAAAAATGCAAAATGAATTGATCCAGAACAGATGGAGATTGAGATAAAGAAAAGTCAATGTGGCATGTTTCGGTGTTTCCAGATGGGATTTGAAGCAAAACTCAGTTTGCCTTTACTCGGGTGACTTCATTTAGTTTCATTTCTCAGTTAAATTCAATTCAAAATTATATTTTTGTAATGCTACCCTAACACTTTAGAACTTGGTGTTTGCTTGCATGTATATGCCAGAGCCCATGTGAATAACTGTATTCTCCTTATATTTCCAAACACATTAGTGGAAAAGCAACGCTGAATTGTGGGACACAAAAGATTTCACAATATTCTAATTTGGCTTAAACAGATAAAAATAGTTTTGAAATTATTTTTTTCAGCTGCCTTTTCTATCAGAAAAAAAAAATTATCATTGATAAAGAATTTCCTGCCAATTTATATGTATCCTGAGTAAAACAGGAAACATAGTCTCTGTTGATTGAATTCCTCTGTGAAAAAAACAAAATTGGTTAGACCAAAGAAAGGAGATGGCATCGATTCTCTAAACAGACTATCTCCACAGTATTAATGAAGTTTTCTGGGAAGGCTGAACAAAGGGTTCCACTCTTTCCATGGGAGTGTGTGACTTTCCCAGAGATACATGCTAAATTTAAGAGGTTGATAGCTCTTTGGCAGTGTGTGGAACAGTGTGTACAACTAATATATTTTAATCTGTGAGCAAAGTAGTCAAAATGCAATAGAAGTTACAGAATAAACATCAACTAGGAAGACAGTAACAATAGCTTTTAAACCACATGGTGAAGAGTTCATACAATTCCACATCAAAGAATTTCTGGCCACTCATTCTTAATCCTGTGTTACTTATTTTAGCCATGTCTGTGCTATCTGGGGAGGTTGTACCACACATCAAATCACTTTAATGAATCTCATCTGTTGCAAAAAGGCAGAGTCAATGCTGTTGTGCTGACACCTAAAGATCTCACAGCCTCCAAGTTTCTTCCATCTACAGAAGTGCAACTTCTCTGGTTCAAGAAAGTCTAAAGAGAATTCATCCAGAATGCTAAAGGATCCACAACTGAAATAAATGTGTTAGATAAAGAATAAAGTGTAGAAGTGATGATTGCTGCATATGACAAAATACAGTGATAAGAGTCCTTATGCTCCCTCTGTAGGTGAAGAGTGACTCTATGAGAAAATAGAACGAGTGTCTGGAAAAAATAATTAACCATATGCTCCCCCAAGCCTTCTGCATCACTTTTAATTTGTATAAAATATGAGCAGAGTCAGACACAGCAAATGGATGTTCCTACCTATAAGTGTGCACCATTAATAAACTGAGCTCTGAGACTCACACATGCAGCTTAACAGATGTGTAAAATAGATAACTGTGGCATAATATTCTATATAGAAAAACTGGTAATAGACAATGGTTGCAAAGGAGTAAGAGGGTGGACTCAAGAGTGAAAATATTTCAGATTTGGCTCGGCCACAGTGTCCTGTATTATGTTTATGACTTTTTAATGATTTCCCCATAAAAAGGGATGGTATTCTCTAGATTTATCGAAGTAGTGTTTAGAAAAAAAAGTCAAATAACACCTTGTCTGCTGTCATAGACACAAGTCCGTAACATAAAATAAGACAAAATGTGTCCTTCTACAAGGATATGTGCAATGCATAGAGGATTTAATTTGAAATTTCACAAATTGCTTTGCCTTTATTCTCTTCCAGTTATGCTATTTGCTTATTCAGAATCAGAATCAGTCAGGAAAGTCATATGGGTGACAGAGCTGTTTCTGTAATATTGTTATCCAATGTATGCTCTCAGAATGGGACCACAGTCCCAAGACTCTGAAAATCACAAAAAAAATCTAAAACATATATTTGTACATGAGATTAGGTTTTCCATGAGATTGAAAATTTATAGACAGTTTCTCCTTAGGATCAGTGGGAAAATCACACCCTTTGGCTCTGGGAGAAACACCAACCCATAATTAATACTTCCTGCAGAAACAGAGGTGCTATAGTTTTAGACATTTGAACAAATGTTAACGTATTATAGGTTTTATAAAGTTAGATTACAGAATCTGAAATAGTCTTAATTTCCCAAAGATTCATATCACATTACTTCAGATGCCATATTAATGAACAATAGATGTCAAAAGAAAAAAAGAAAACAAAAAATTACTAAGGTAACAACGCAATAGTAAGATTTATTCTAAGGCTGTGCACTAAAATGGCTTTCTTACCAAGCATATTTTGACCTGAAGCCAGATGAGCAGCTCCAGCGAATTAAGACAGCTAGAAGGAATTAATGAATTAACCACACTTATAGAGACTAAGGTAAATAAAAATTTTCCTGCTGCTTGTGGGATCTCATGTCACAAAGTACTAAGACAGTTTTCCCCTTTATGTCAAAGAGTTGCTAAAAAAATCACTTGTAAAATTAATGGCAGCAACTGGTGGCTACTATTAAATAATATACGTGAGAAGCTGACATCTCCTTTCTCTCCACCGTCTTCTCTGATTTTGGCATATATCTTTGTCTTCTTATGAGTTTACATTTCAGGAAAAGAAAAGCTTAGAGAGATGCATAGAACGCATCCATTACTGCAATTCATTGATGATGAATGGACGAATTTAACCTATAGAACAGTGAAAAGTATAGCATTCTTGATGATGTGAGTCTGAATAACTAAAATGCTCACTATGCAATAGAAAACTCTAAAATTTTAAGGAACTTAGATTTTCTCCAAAGTTTTGAATCATTTAGTCCCATGATGTTCATCAAATTTAGAGTGCTAGACAAAGGATTTGTGTAAGGGTTACAGTTAAATTTACCTGTTAGTTACAATGAAATGTACAGGAGTAGGGTTTTCTTTGTCACTTTTATGGTTGCATATGTATATCTCATAGAGGTCTTCCAAGGAGATAGCCTCCTGTTATATTTGTAGAATCCAAGGGTACAGTTGGCTCCCTGTCTTAACAATACCAGGCTGAAGAAAGCAATATGCAGTTAAGGAAGAACTCCTTTAACCATTTTGGTTTTTGGTCATTGACATATCAAAATGATTTACTGCATTAATTTACTAAATCCATCCAACTTCAACCACATGTCATGGATTCACAGTCTGGGAACTGTGACCTTTACTTTCTTGGTATACCAGAAGGTTTTGCTGGACAGGAAAAGGTACATGGGGATTGCAGGTAGAGAGGAAAGACCTGGACTGAAAAAAGATGAGAAACATCGGAGACATTGCTCATATATGCTAGTTCTGAATTGCAGATTTTCTTATTCTTAAGTTCCATGGTTTGAGTCTTCTCAGTTCTATTATTGTCACATTCTGAAAAGAACACAGGAAAGGACATTATGCTATTCACCTTTCTTTTTAATGACTATACACTTACTGAATGCGTCTCATATTTTTGGTCTTATTACACTGCTATGCAAATAAGGATTTTGAAAATACCTTTATTTTCAGGAATGTATATTTCCACTGAAATAAATTCAAACAATTAGCCCATCAATATATAGAGACTACAAATCAAAACAGTGAGCAGTGTCCGTTTTGCACAAATTTCAAGTTTTTTAGCCCTTTCTGAAAGACTGTGTAAAGGAATTTGGATTGCTGTTCTGCATATTTACACTAATGCCATCTTTAAGTACATTATTTCAGCTGGACTTCTTGGCAAAAATGTCTTTTTTTGGAACAAATATCTGCATTATTTGCTAAAACAAAGCAAAACAAAACAAGCATAATAAGCAGTTTCTGTGATATACCTATGTTATAGAAACTAAAATAATTCCAGTACTAAGTTTTGAGCTCTGCACCTGAGACCACCACAGGGGCAAACCAATCTTAAGCAATGAAAATGTGGGTACAAATAGAATATATAGATGTTTCTTAGAATTTGGTTACCTCATATTCAAATTACACAAGAAAGAATACTAATGAATATGAGCATAAATAATCAGGGAACTAATCAAGCTGGAGTTCAGGATAGAAAAAAAAAAAAAGAATTAATTAATGAATGCAAAGGTAAATCATGGTTTTATATTTAGTTGTTGTCCCATTGTTGTGGTTTAACATGGCAGGCAGCTAAGCACCGCACAGCCATTTGCTCACTCCTCCCCCCACAATGGGATGGGGGATGAGAATTGGAAAAAAAGGTAAAACTTGTGAGTTGAGATAAAGACAGTTTAATAGGAGAGAAAATGAAGAAAAAAAAAAAATAATGACACAAGAACATACAAAACAAGTGATGTGCAATGCAATTGCTCACCAGCTGCTGACCAATGCCCAGTCAGTCCTTGAGGAGTGGCAGCCCCTGCCACCTACCAACCTCCCCAGCTGGGAAGGCAATGTGGCATTGAATAGCCCTTTGACTGGTTTAGGTCAGTTGTTGTGGTTCTGTTTCCTTCCAGCTCCTTTAGCACCCCCAGCTCCTCCTTGGAAGGGCTGTGTGAGAAACAGGAAAATCCTTGGCTCTGTGCAGTACCGCTCAGCAACAACTGAAAAGTCAGTGTGTTATCAACATTATTCATCCTAAACACAGGGCCATATACACTACTAGGAAAAATCTTAAGTCTTAAGTCTTAAAAAATCTTAAATCTTAAAATCTTAAGTCTTGCCAAAACCAGGATACTCATCTAGACTAATTTGTGTATATTTAGAAAGTCTTCATGAATACCAGTTATTTTTATCTTGTCTTTAGGAATGATCCTGTAGATGAAATACTTTGCCACAGTCTAAGATTGCTAATAGGAAAGAAAAAGATGCAGTCCTACTTAGGTGCTGGTTTTGGTAGCCCCAGAGGTGTTCTTTCCACCTATCTTTCTATCTGCATCAGTAATATTGAAAGACTATGGCACTCACTCAGAAAAAGAAACACCAACAACAAAGTTGAACTTTTTTTTTTTTTTTTTGGAAAGTAAAATACAGGCTAGCTTATAATTAAATGAGACACCTTTTCTTTTCTTATGAATAATGTTAATAAATTCAAATAAAATTAAGCATTTTGAAGTCTTTGGTAGTTGTTTCAATGATGGACACATATTTTAGCTAGCACTTAACATCCCACTAGAGGTAACAGAAAGTGTTGGACTCCTCCAAAATTGATTTTGAACACCACATGACGATTAATGTATTCTGTTTCTTTGTAGGGACTCTAAAGCTACATTCAAACTGTGGGATTTAAGAACATTTCCCAGAAGGCAATGCTTACTCCACTAATGTAATTTTAAGATGGGATGAGACTCAGGGTGCAGGCCTCATTTCCCTTTCACTTATATGGAAAATGGAGGTAAAGCCAAGTTCTAAGGCAAGCAGAGTATAGTGTAAGTCAATAGATCTGCAAGATTGGAGTTATGATCAGTCATGAGGAGTGGATTGGAAAGAAAGGATGCTCCACATCCTTAAGCCTCTGAAACTGTGCAATGTGAATATCCATCCTAATTTTATACAATTAAACCCTTTTTGTAAAACAAACATACAAGTATGTATGTGCATGGCAGCACTCATAATAGAGGGACTTAAAACATTTCAGGATGAGTCCAAATTTTCAGGAAAAATATTCATAGGTATTTGGCTGTCTTTTACCACTTCTATCAATTTAGCTGCTGACATTCTAACTAAAAAGTACTTACATGCAATTTTAATGTTTTCATATTAAAGAAGAGAATTAAGGAACCGTAATCTTAATTTTAAATTTAAAACATTCAACTCAGTGGTAAGTGAATAGAGTTGATATTCAGCATTCAGGTAATAACTTGAAATTTCTCCTGGAAATTCTGTAATCACTGAAGTGTTTCACAACTGTCAGTTTATCAATACTATTTAATTTTCATTCTTGAATAACACAGTGTCTTCATCACCCTTTATGCTACCTTTATTGCTTCTGAAGCAGACCTACCATGTGATAGAATAAATGTAGACTGAGGTGCTTGGATTAAAAAAAAAACATATCTAATAATCAGTATGGGGTTCAGTCAGACTTCTACGGAATAGATGAATCTTATCCATCACTGCCTTTAAGGACTAGAGATTTTAAATAGATGACAATGAAGTTCAACAGCTGAAAAGTACACATGAGTTAAAAGTTCTGGTTTAATAAACTTTAGTCTCATTGCCAAATCTTGCATTGTCTTGGCACATTATTATAGAATGTTCATTCACGCAGGAATTAAAAGTTGCATCTGCATTAATAACAGCAACGAATAATTAGGAAAGCTTGACTGCAATCTGCTTGAGGATTCCAGTCTGAAGTGTGTTCCACCTGATTACAACTGGGAATTTCTTAATTTCTCATTTAGAATCATTGCACCTCTTATTAAACACATAGCTAATCACCACTAAAAACCTAGATCCAATTTCTTCAGTGTACAGTCTAACTACATGTTGATTAATATTCAGAGAGTTGTTCAAGTGTTCTTTTAGAAACTAGACAATAGGGTGGTAGGTATATATTTGAGGACATCAGCATTTGAGGACCAAGCAGACCAGATAAGTAGGTTAAACAGCTGAATTGATCACCAGTGTTCAGAGACTTAGAGTGTTTATATTCATCAGCACATTTATTAGCTTTGCCCCAATCTGCCATTTGTCATGAAAGCAAGGAGGCCAAGAGAAGGTGGATTGGGATGGTCCTGGTGCAATGAAGGGATGCAGTATGACCACAGCTACAGGTAACAGGCTGTGCCCACACAGACAGAGTGACAGCAGGATTTCGATGTTCACCATTTCAACATGCATGATACGAGGGTTTGTTTAAAAAAGCCTTGGAACGCTGGGATGTCTGTGATCTTCTGACATCCACCCTGATGATGCAGTCGCTGTGTCAGAGCAGGTACAATGCTGGAAGTGTCACAGGGCCATTTGTGACATAGCGGGTCAAGGGAGCATACAACAAGGCCTGCGCAGCTCAGCCAACACAGACCAAAGGAGAGCGGGAAGGGTGAGCAAAGGCTGAGGTGAGAGGGCAGGACAGAGTGCACGGAAGGGAAGGGCCGGACCCTGAGCCCAGGGGAAGGAAGCAGGGGTGTCATGCAACAGAATGTGTGTCCTCCTGCTTTGTCTTTAAGAGACAGAGGACGACAGGAGAATGTGACCAGGCCATGGAACCCTCCTGTCCTCTGCTGCTCATCTGGAGAGATGTGCCACCTTCTACATGGAAATCGATAAAAAGATAAGTAATCCAAATAACACCAGTCAGGCTGTACTTTAGGGCATCTGCTCCTGGCAACAGCCTTGGTGATGCTGTGGGCGTGTCACAGCAGGCAGAACGTTGGCAGTTCCCTGTGTCACACAGGCACTGGCGACGTGGCCTGCTTGGGGAGATCATAAGAAGTGGTGGCCTCCTCTGCCAGCCCAGGCCAAAGGAGAGCAGGAAGGCGAGCAGAGGCAGAGGTGAGAGGGCAGGACAAAGGGCACGGAAGGGAAGGGCTGGGCCCTGGGCCTTGGGTCATGGGCATGGAGGCAGGGGTGGCTGTCATGGAACAGACTGTCCTCCTCCTTTCTCTTGTGTCTCCTCTTTGTGGTGGCTCAGTCTACCTGGTTGATCTGCTGTTCTTCAGTTGCCCGACTCTTGGGCACATGAGCATCTACATGACGCACCTTTATAACCATATTCTTTGTTTGGGCAGCAATATCTTTCCACAGTTCAGCAGCCCAGATAGGTTTACCCCTTCGTTGCCAGTTATTTTGTTCCCACTGCTGTAACCACCCCCATAAGGCATTTGCCACCATCCATGAGTCAGTGTAAAGATAAAGCATTGGCCACCTCTCCAGTTCAGCAACATCTAAGGCCAGCTGGACAGCCTTTACCTCTGCAAATTGGCTTGATTCTCCTTTTCCTTCAGTGGCCTCTGCAACTTGTCATGTAGAGCTCCACAAAGCAGATTTCTATCTGTGATGCTTCCCTACAATACGACAGGATCCATCTGTGAACAGTGCAAATTTATTTTCATTTTCTGGTAATTCCTTGTATGGTAGGGCCTCTTCAGCACGTGGTACCTCTTCCGCTGACAATGTTCCAAACTTTTTACCTTCAGGCCAGTCCATGATCACCTCTAAGATCCCTGGATGACTGAGATTCCCCATCTGAGCTCGCTGAGTAATCAATGCAATCCACTTACTCCAAGAGGCATCAGTAGCATGATGGGTGGAGGGAACCTTTCCCTTAAACATCCAGTTGAGCACCGGCAGTCAAGGGGCAAGAAGAAGCTGTGTTTCAGTACCAATTACTTCGGAAGCAGCTTGAACCCCCTCATACGCAGCTAAGATCTCCTTCTCAGTTGGA
Source organism: Numida meleagris (assembly GCF_002078875.1). Classification (NCBI taxonomy): domain Eukaryota; kingdom Metazoa; phylum Chordata; class Aves; order Galliformes; family Numididae; genus Numida; species Numida meleagris. Next base: position 185,139,082 of record NC_034409.1, on the reverse strand, counting down.
GTGTAGCACTCTTTGGACCCCCGTATGTTCGACTCCAGAATCCCAGGGGTCGGCCTTGGGTCTCTCCTTAGGCTCTTTGCCACAGACTCCAGGTGGGACCTTTCTCTCCAGCAGCAGTGTAGAGGATGTTCTTTACATCCTCTCCCGTCCGTACTGGCCCCAGGGCCACCGCATGGGCTATCTCCTGTTTAATTTGCTCAAAAAATTTGCTGCTGCTTAGGGCCCCACGAAAAATGATTCTTCTTCCGTGTCACCTGATAAAGGGGGCTCACAATGAGGCTATAGTTTGGAATGTGCATTCTCCAAAAGCCCACTACACCCAAAAAAGATTGTGTCTCTTTCTTGCTAGTGGGTGGAGACATGGCAGTGATTTTGTTGATCACATATGCTGGGATGTGCCGACGCCCATCTTGCCACTTTACACCTAGGAACTGAATTTCCTGTGCAGGCTCTTTCACTTTGTTTCGCTTAATAGCGAAACCAGCTTGCAGAAGGATTTGGATTATTCTCTCCCCTTTCTTGAAAACTTCCTCTGCTGTATTGCCCCACACAATATCATCAATGTACTGCAGGTGCTCGGGAGCACCGCCCTGTTCCAGTGCAGTTTGGATCAACACGTGGCAAATGGTTGGGCTGTGTTTCCACCCCTGGGACAAATGGTTGCAGGTATACTGAATGCCCCTCCAAGTAAAAGCAAACTGTGGTCTGCATTCTGTGGCCAAAGGAATGGAAAAGAAGGCATTAGCAATGTCAATGGTGGCATACCACTTCGCTGCTTTTGACTCCAGTTTATACTGGAGTTCTAGCATGTCTGGCACAGCAGCACTCAGTGGGGGCGTAACTTCATTCAGGCCGCAGTAGTCTACCGTCAGCCTCCATTCTCCACTGGCTTTACGCACTGGCCATATGGGACTGTTAAAAGGTGAGTGAGTTTTGCTGATCACTCCCTGGCTCTCTAGTTGACGAATCAACTTATGAATGGGGAGCAAGGAATCCCTGTTGGTGTGGTACTGCTGTCTGTGCACCATTTTTGTGGCAGTCGGTACCTGTTACTCTTTTACTTGTAGCAACCCCACCACAGACGGATCTTCTGACAGGCCAGGCAAAACAGACAGCTGCTTAATGTTGTCTGTGTCTATGGCAGCTATTCCAAAGGCCCATCGATACCCCTTGGGATCCTTGAAATGCCCCTGTCATGGTTTTGTGATTTTCGGTTATTGGTATTCCACATCATAACATCATGTAGTGGATATACCTGGTTCTCAGAAGAGAAGGACTACTACAGTCGCCACGGCACTTTGCTCCTTTGTTACCATTTTCCAGCCAGAGGGAAAAGATAAAAGCTCACAGTATAAAAACTTGCAGATCATGAGACCTCGTCCTTTTTCCGCCGTCTCTCGTCTTGGCAGCACCTCGCTCTCCAGCCGTCTTATCGTCGGTAGTAGAGTAAGGCCTACCTTGATTTTGGGACATTCTCTCTCTCTGTATTGGATTTATCAGCTTAAATTGTAATTATATTGTATTATAGTGTGTTGTTTTGCATTCCGATATCTTATTTAGTAAATTAGTTTGTTTTCTCCTCAGATTGTTGCCGCTGTTCTTTGCTCTCAGGGCCATCTCCCTACCCTTTTACCTTTTCCCCTTTTCCCGGGACGTGGGCCCGTGGGTCCCCCGTCCCCTTTGTCATGGAATCGGGCCTAACGCCTGTAAACCATTGACAGCCCCCTTCTGTGGTAATCAGTACCAAGTATACACGGAGCCCCGGGGCCAGTCACAATAGGATGTTTTTGCCAGTAAGGCTTATTTCTGCCTCCAGCACAGTCAATTCTTGAGAGCACCCAGTCACTCCAGAAATATAAATCGAATGTGTCCCTTCCTGACTTGAGGGTATTAGAGTGCACTGCGCACCAGTGTCCACCAGTGCCTCATATTTCAGTGGGTCTGAAGTGCCAGGCCATCGAATCCACACAGTCCAATAAACTCTATTATCCCTTTCCCTCCCCTGACTGAGGGCAGGGCCTCTCTATTGGTTACCTGTAGTGAGTTCAGCAACTTCATCGGTGGTTAATCTGCGTTGTAATTCTCTCACCTGTGCTCGTAGTACAGGAGTGGGTTTCTTATGCCATTTTTTCATGTCTTCTCCATGCTCGCGTAAGTAACTCCACAAGGCGGCACGTGCCATAGATCTACCACCGTCATTTGCTTGAGCAGGAAGGCGTCTGTCTTTGATAGCTGAGATTTTTGATGATACAGGTGAGGAGGAGAGTTCATCACCTTTAATTAGTTTGATCAGCTCCTTCAGTAGGCTCTTCTGATCATCCTGATCTCCATCAGGTGTTTCTGATACTGCTACAGGTTCGTCACAATCCATCAAGAGGGACACATCCTCCACTATACCATTCTGTTTCTTCTCCATTTTCTCCAGTCTTTCTTTTACCTCTGAGATGGCTGAAATAGAAGCGTGGGTTGGGAGGAGTTTTTGCTTTTGTTTTTTGGAGTGTAATAATCAGTTCAAAAACTGGGGGTCTTCTCTGTTGGTCCTCATATCTATCAAATGTGGCTAGCAGTGTACTGGCATAGTGGGCTGGTGCTGTTTTGGTGAGTTTCTGCCATATATCTGGCATACTTATTACTCTCTCGGGATCATGGTCCTGACGTGGATTGTTAGGAACAAACCTGGAGTCATACAGCATTTCCACCACAGCTATTTCTCTCAAATACTGAATGCCCTTTTCAGCAGTGTTCCACTTTCTCATCTCACGCTCAAGGTCATCTTTGAAGGGATACCTTTCCTTCACAGCTACTAACACTCGTTCCCAAAGGGTGTCGGTTCCATCCAGGCATCTACTGATCCCTCTGTCAATGGCTGAGTCCCTGGCAATGCTTCCTAGTTGGCGAGCTTCATTACCACTAAGGAACACACTGCTGGCCCCGTTGTCCCTACACCGAAGCATCTAGGTGACAATGGTTTTGTTCGGGTGCCGTGTAAACTCCTTTCTTGAGCCTATGATCTCGGTCATTTTCAGAGGTCAGCAGACAGTTGTAACAGTGACGCCTTCCTCCTCGCTATCCTCTCCATGCCTCTTGTTTTCTTCTGTTGCCTTTCTTGGTGACGATGGGTTTGGGGAGGGCCCCTCGCCTGGATCTTCCTCTACCTTCTCTGCTTCTTCCTTCCGTTCCAGCCACGAAGACACCTGTTTCCATTTCTGTCCTTCCACAAGAGCAACTGCCACCGATACTGGTGCCTCCTGTGCTTGCTCAGATTTAGCCTGGGGACTTCCCCCTCTGGTTCGAATCTCAGCCAGGAAACTCTCTCTCTCAAGAACAGTATTATATAGAGCTCGATAAGCACAAGTCAGGCCCCAAATAAGCCGTGCCTCCTCAGATCTGCCTAGGCCGCACCATCCCTGACTCAAAAACTGACCAAGCTTCTCGGGATTCCACAGGTGTTCAAGGGTGAAATCCCATGACATCGGGGGTCCCCATGTTTCTAAGGTCTTCCCTAGGCTTCTCCATATTCCCTGCCACTCAGCATTTTCCGGTTTTGAGGAGACTTTCCTCCACATAATGTAATGTATTATTAGGAGGAAAACATTCAAAGCAACTGGTATCACGGTTGTTAGATTGAAAATCCAAAGGTGCGTAAGGAACTGAGAGGAGAAGCTGGAAGCCAGCCTCAGCATGGTGCTGTTTGTAAAACTAGCCACTCCCTCCGGGAGATACAAGCACCAGACCGGTATCTCAATCAGCGCCATTAAGTAGTTATTTGTACACACAACTCCAGCACAGAACATGATAGCCTTAACCAGAAACCAGTATGTTCCAAGGAACATGATGACCGTTAATCTTTTATACATCATTCCAAAAATGAAAAACAGATCCACTGCCCGAATTCTCCACCAATATTTGCCAGGGTATTATCTAAGGGTCTGCATCAGTGACGAGGAGAACAGGCCCGAAAGAAAAAAAAAGAGAAAAGAGAAAAAAAAAATTGTACGTGGGTAGGGACTGGCCCCAAGCAGTCCGGCGGCTAAAGAGGCAGGGAAGCCGTGGACCCAGGCACAACGTTGGCAGTTCCCTGTGTCACACAGGCGCTGGCGACATGGCCTGCTTGGGGAGATCATAAGAAGTGGTGGCCTCCTCTGCCAGCCCAGGCCAAAGGAGAGCAGGAGGGCGAGCAGAGGCGGAGGTGAGAGGGCGGGACAGAGTGCACGGAAGGGAAGGGCCGGGCCCTGGGCCGGGAGGCAAGGGTTGGTTGTAATGGAACAGACTGTGTGTCCTCCTGCTTTGTCTTTGAGGGCCGGAGGCCCCGAGGAGAATGCAACCAGGGCGGGC